>NW_023276806.1:6836204-6978704 GCF_003668045.3 Cricetulus griseus
ATGAGCCAAGGAATTTGAGGGTCCCTTAAAAGAGCGTGTGTGTGGCGGGGGCTCAGCTGCTGCATCACGGGCAGCTTCACGGGAGAGCCTCCCTCCTTTGCCTGAGAAAGTGTTTCATAGCTATCACTGGCATCAACAGTCAGTTGACTCTCATTAAAGGGCATTGTCCTCTAGCAGCTGGTGGCCTTATCCAATCAGTTGAAGGAGAAGACATTCTAGGGGCCATGTCCAGTGCCACCTCCTGTCTTGAGACTCACAGCTATCTGTAAAATGTCAGGCTTACCTCTGAGTCAGGTTCTTACATGAACCGCAGGTGAAGACATAGATGTGGACATGGGCATAAACAGACCAATCCATATCTGACTGGGTGCCAGGCAGCTGTCGAGGCCCAGGCTGCCTGGGATGGTCCCAAGTACTGTGACTCAAGACTTCTCTCCACATGTCCTCAGTGGTTAAGAGTGCTCTTGTGGAAAACCTAAGTCTGATTCCCAGAACCCACGGGCCCTCACAACCACCCATAACCCAAGCTCCAGGTGATCTGATGTCCTCTCCTGGCTTCTGCCAGCACCCACCCACTCCTGGCATACATCCAAACAGACACGCACACATTAAATAAGAGCAGCGAGAACCTTTAAAAAGAACCTGCAGTGGTGTCCCTCGCCTTAGCCCACCGGCTTCATGGCGCCCGCCTTCATAGCAGGGCTGCGTACAGTGTGTGAGGAAAGAGAAATAGATTCATGCGTGGATTGAATTCAACCTGCCTTCTACAGGATAGACAGGTTGCTGTAACCACATGGCTATGGGATCAGAGCCTATAGACCACTGAGAAAATGTTTCCCTTAAAATTACTGGCTAGAAACACCAGCATCTCAGTTTACACATTAAAAAATAAAATGTGCTACCCCTAGAGAGAGAGGCCTGTAAACCTCGTATGGAGAACCTGTAATTTGGAGCAGCAGGGGAAAGGTTAGTCGGGCACACACTGTATTTTCCGTCTCTGTTTACCAGGTATACAAGCACTCCCAGCGAGCAGTCCCCTAACCGAGCACACTTCTGTGAATGGCAAATGAGACTCGCTGTAGACTAAATTCTTGAGTACATACCATTAACTTAAGTACATACCATTTTCTATGCATTTGGGTTTTTTTCTTTCTTTCTTTTTTCTTTTTCCTGCTGGAGATTTCAAAAGCTCCCTTCTCAGCTAAGTCGTAAAGCTTGATGGTTCACTGTTAGATCCCTTGATGAAGCAAAGTGAGGCGGTGCACGCCTGGAGCCCCATCACGCCAGGGCTCGTGAGCATACGAGAGAAGACCTCTACCTTAGAACTATATCCCCAACCCAAATAAACACTTTTTTTTGCAGTGCCTGGACTCTAAATTCAAGACCATCTGCATGCCAGGAGAGTACTGTGCCACCGAGCTAAAACCCTGCCCTTTCTCTTGGTTGGGTGGTTGGTTGGCTGTCTGGCTGTCTGGCTATCTCACTGGTTGGCTGGTTGTTTGGTTGGTTAGTTGGTTGGCTGACTGACTGACTAACTAGCTGAATGTGTAGCTTCACAAACTCTAGGCAAGAGGTTAGTTTTATTGTATGGGGTTGAGAATAAAAACCTGAGCCTTGCGTGTTCCAGGCAAGCACTCTGCCACTAAACCTATAATTCTATTTACAGAAGATTTACCCTATAAGTGTGAGATACACTGAGAACCACTGGAGAGCTATACCCTCAGTCAAACATTTCCTTCATCTGGGTTTTCATGTCTGTGGCATGACATTCCTAAGAACAAATGACAGTTCCTTCTATGTCCCTGAAACCTCTTCACGATCAGCAAGCTAACAGAAATAAAGTGGGGTTCAGCCAAAGCCTCGGGGCGAACAGAATAGACAGCTGTGACGAAGAACTCGGGATAAAAACAGATAGGGAGGAAGAGGAGGAGGGACCTTTTGCAGTGTGGTACATTGTTTTGGGAATTCAGATTAATGTTGATCAAACTCCCAAGACATGCTCCCAAGACAGGAAAGATGGGACACACCTTAGCCTGTCAGCGTATTATCCTAGAGTCTAACAACACCAGAGGGTAAGGGTGCGGACTCAGTTTTCCCTCGACATCACCTAGATGTTTCCAACCACTGTCTGAACAGTGGAGAGCAGATTCTGTTTAGCAGTCATTCTCCACCCAATGCTAGTGACCCTCTTACTGCGTGTGCATTTTGAACAAGCGTGTCCACTGTTGCGGAACAGTGCAGTAGACTAGAAGCTGCACCTGAGGAGAAGATTCTCAGACAAAGCTTTTGCTCTTAGGTCAGAAGCAGGTGTTAAGGCTCAGCAGAACAGTGGTCCTGCTCCATCCAAGCTCTCGTGATCCTGGCGGGAGCTCCAGAGCTCCACCTGTATCGCAGAGTCATCCCAGCCCACAGGCCCAGAGGTCCAGAGGACCATAGGAGACCACTGTCCCCCACCATGGTGGCTCCGCTGATAGGACCAAATGTTTGGAGCTGCTCAAGGTGGTGAAGGCATGGGTCTCATTCCACTGCAGCCTTCTCCAGCGGTGCGGTGGCGTAGCCAGAGGCCTCTCGGTTTCTTCATCTTCAGAATGGGAAGGGGGAGGGGTGGCAGAAATGGATGGAAACACACACACAAACACACACACACATACACACACACACATGCTCACATACACACACATACACACACATACATGCTCACATACACCGCACATACACACACACATACACACACATACACATACACACATACACACACACAAACACACACTCCACACAAACACATACACATACATACACATACACACACACACACATACACACACACACACACACACACATGCTCACATACACACACATACACACACACATACACACACATACATGCTCACATACACCACACATACACATACACACACACACACACACACACACACACACACACACACACATCCCGCTGTGAGGGTGGCAGTTTCAATAAGGAAACTGTTGGGAGTGAGTGTCTCTGAAGAGTTGTAAGGTTGTTTCCCTTTGCAGCCAGGGTTAATTAATGTGACTGTGTCCCTGGATAACCACTGCAGTCAGCATCCCTTCCTCCTGCAGTAGCTCCAGGGACAAGGGCAAATCTAAGGAGGCAAGCTGTGAAGATACCCCGAAGGCTGGGATTCTAGCAAGGTGTCAAGGCCCTGTACTCAGACAAAGTTGCCGCAGGGGTCCATATAACCAACTGACCTCATTTGGCTGACTCTAGCATCCAGGAGAATTAAAGGCAAAAGCCTAGGGAAAGTGCCATGGATGCTGTCCTTGCAGAACACTGTAACCTCTACAGAGACCAGCGTAGCAAAACAATCTATCAAAATTATGAATTCATTTTATCTGTAGCCACAAATTTGCAATTCTAGAACCTGCCCTGCAGGAATATTTGTGCCGAGTGTATTTATAGGAATTTACTCACTGAAGCAGCTTCCCTAAAACAATCAGAATGAGAACAGCTCTGCTCATCAATAAAAAGCAGGTTAAAAATTAATTATGGTCCTAATCACCAGATAGAATACTATGTACCCAAGAATACCATGCTGAGAACATCCTGTATTGACAGAAATTTCTCTAGAATACACTGCAAAAATAGACCAACACACTCACACACACACACACACACACACACACACACACACACACACACACACACATTCAGGTGTATCCTTGGATATCTGGAAATCACTTTTTTGTGTACCTGGAAAGAGACACCTATATGTGGTATTCTAGCATCATTTCTGTTGCTGTAATAAAATGCCATGACTTAAAAGCAACTTTGGAGAGAGGAAAAAGGGTCTCTTCAGCTTACAATTCCAGGTGTGTGTTCACCATTGAGAAGTCAAACACCCAGTCACATGGCATCCACAGTCAAGAGCAGAGAGAAGCAAAAGCCACGTGGTTGCTCGATTGTTTTTCTTACCCTTCTTCATTCTTACTGATCAATTAAGAATCAAAACAATTCCCTACAGATTCCATGGGTCAACCCCATCTAAATAATTTCTATTAAGACTCTTTCCAGATATGACTCTAGGCTGTGTCAGGTTGACAGTTAAAACTAACCTGCACGTTTGGCACCCTCTGGGTAAGGAAGTAGGAAAATAAGACAGGCAATGATATGGGTGGTGATGAGAAGTCCCTGAACAAGCATGCCCCCAACACACTGGGCTGCTCTCTAAGGAAAAGTCACCTCACCAAAGGTAAAAGGAGAGCTTTAGAGACAGACTCCAGAAAAAAGAATCACCGTTTGATCTTTCCTCATTTTATGCTTAAGAACTAACAGACTGTAGTTATGGCCAGGGACAGAGGCTCACATCAAAAATGCTTACTACTTGGCCCTTTACTGAAAAAAATGTGCCAATATCAACTTTAAATTAGGGAGTGTTCACAAGACACCAGTGACCATGCCTATCCATTACCTTCTAACATTGAAGAAATTTTTCTTCTTGAAGCTAGTTCTTCTGTCCACACATAATTTATCTCCAAAAGAATGAGACTGAGCTCCTGGAGTACAAATGAAGTGAGGGCAGAGGGACAATATGAGCAAAGGAGTCAAGACCGTGAAGGGGAAACCGGCAGAACCAGCTGACGCGCGCTAGTGGGAGATCAGTGACTCGGGTCTGACAAACGGGGACCCTGCATAAGACAGAACTAGACTCCCTTAATATAGGCGACAGTGGTGAGGCTGGGACAAAAATGAGGCCACCTGCAGTGGGTCCAAGACCTAACTCTAATGCACAGACTGACTTAGTGGAGCCCGTTCTGTGTGGAGAGACACCTTGCCCAGCCTGGACACAGGGGTGTGGGGTGGAGAGGCGCCTTGGTGCTGCCTCAATGAGATGATGGGACAGACCTAGACTTCCTAGGGGAGGCCTCACCCTCTCCGAGGAGTAGATGGGAAGTGGGGGGGGGAGTGGGAGGAGCAGGAGGAGAGGAGCCAGGGGGACCTGGGATTGGAATGTAAAAAAATAAATTAATTAAAAAAAAAAAGATTGACACTGGATTCTGTACCAGATGCCAACAGATCATGGACTCAGGGCAGATGACCTAGGCTCACTCACCCTTTACCTTTGTGCCTTCCCACTGCATGGCTTGTAACAATGTAACTCCTGAAATGCTATTACATATCTATACAAGCATCTGGAAATTCTTCCCTTAATGGGGTTGTTTCCAATGTCAAGCATTTAATGTTAGCAAGGAGCTTAAACCTATCTGTCAATGTTACTGTCTAATGCTTTGATTATTTTTAAAACAGGGTGATGATCAACTAAATGTGTTTGGAGAGGACACCATGGGAGGTGAGTTCCCTTTGCTAATCAGAACACAGCCTCAAATATGCTTTGTTGTTGTTGTTGTTGTTGAACACAAGCTAAGACGATTAAAAACAACAATGGAGAGTTTTCCCCTGGCCAGTGAACATGAGCTATCCTGATGAGGAACCACAGACACCATTACTAAGAGATGCATTCCTAACTGCCCAGAGAACTGGCACCGAGAAGCTCAGTGAGAAGCAGATGCTCCTGTGGACACTCACTGTCTGTCCCCACTGGAAGTCACATGTGTCTCAGTGTAGATGTGTGCACACTCACTGTCCCCACTGGAAGTCACATGTGTCTCGGTGTAGATGTGTGCACACTCACTGTCTGTCCCCACTGGAAGTCACATGTGTCTCAGCGTAGATGTGTGCACTCTCACTGTCTGTCCCCACTGGAAGTCACATGTGTCTCAGTGTAGATGTGTGCACACTCACTGTCTGTCCCCACTGGAAGTCACATGTGTCTCAGTGTGGATGTGTGCACACTCACTGTCTGTCCCCACTGGAAGTCACATGTGTCTCAGCGTAGATGTGTGCACACTCACTGTCTCTGTCCCCACTGGAAGTCACATGTGTCTCAGTGTAGATGTGTGCACACTCACTGTCTGTCCCCACTGGAAGTCACATGTGTTTCAGTGTAGATGTGTGCACACTCACTGTCTGTCCCCACTGGAAGTCACATGTGTTTCAGCGTGGATGTGTGCACACTCACTGTCTGTCCCCACTGGAAGTCACATGTGTTTCAGCGTGGATGTGTACACACTCACTGTCTGTCCCCACTGGAAGTCACATGTGTTTCAGCATGGATGTGTACACACTCACTGTCTGTCCCCACTGGAAGTCACATGTGTTTCAGCGTAGATGTGTGCACACTCACTGTCTGTCCCCACTGGAAGTCACATGTGTTTCAGTGTAGATGTGTGCACACTCACTGTCTGTCCCCACTGGAAGTCACATGTGTTTCAGTGTAGATGTGTGCACACTCACTGTCTCTGTCCCCACTGGAAGTCACATGTGTTTCAGTGTAGATGTGTGCACACTCACTGTCTGTCCCCACTGGAAGTCACATGTGTTTCAGTGTAGATGTGTGCACACTCACTGTCTGTCCCCACTGGAAGTCACATGTGTTTCAGCATGGATGTGTGCACACTCACTGTCTGTCCCCACTGGAAGTCACATGTGTTTCAGTGTAGATGTGTGCACACTCACTGTCTGTCCCCACTGGAAGTCACATGTGTTTCAGTGTAGATGTGTGCACACTCACTGTCTCTGTCCCCACTGGAAGTCACATGTGTTTCACCGTAGATGTGTGCACACTCACTGTCTGTCCTCACTGGAAGTCACATGTGTTTCAGTGTAGATGTGTGCACACTCACTGTCTGTCCCCACTGGAAGTCACATGTGTTTCAGCATGGATGTGTGCACACTCACTGTCTGTCCTCACTGGAAGTCACATGTGTTTCAGTGTAGATGTGTGCACACTCACTGTCTGTCCCCACTGGAAGTCACATGTGTTTCAGCGTGGATGTGTGCACACTCACTGTCTGTCCCCACTGGAAGTCACATGTGTTTCAGCGTAGCAAGACCACATAGTAATGTTCTTCTGCTCAATATTCTTTTTTATTTAAAAATTATTTTTCATTTTACATGCCAACCCATGTTCCCACTCCCTCCCCTTCTTCAGCCCCCACTCCCCCTTCCCACCCCTTATCCACTCCTCAGAAGGGTTAAGGCCTTCCTTGGGGAGTCAACAAAGTCTGGCATACCAAGTGGAGGCAGAACCAACTGCTCAATATTCTTCAAACTTAATTGGTACATAAAAACTTCACAGTGGTGGTACCAGTCAACCAAGTTTGTCTGAGGTGCAGTTATTGCTAATTGAGTTGGAAACAGAATCCTTTTCCCCAAATAGCAGTTAGTGTATGACAGTGTCCCATTGAGAGCCAACCAAGCACACATCCTGAAGAAAGTAGTACTACTGTGTCATTTTTTCAGCTTAAGGATCCTCAAAGCTCTAGGGAGTGTTTGTCTGACACGCTCATCGCCCTGGATTCAGTCACTGGGCTTTCATAGCCTAAAGTGATGGTGCATACCTGTAATCCCAAAATTTAACCAGTGGAGACAGGATTATGAATTCAAGATTATCCTCAGCTACATAGTAAGTGTCAGGCTAGCCTGGGATACATGAGACCCATGTCTCAAAAATGGTCACTTAAAAACTAAAACGTCCACTCCATGCTAGCTATATATGGAACTGAAAACAGATCAAACACTGTGAATTTAATAGTGCTTATAAAAGATGAGCTTCATAATTGCCTAGGTTAATATATTCTGTCCTGCATACTTGGAAAAAAAAAGTCACCATGGTTTGTGGAAATAGGTTTGTAGTATTGGCTGTAACTCACACAAGTGATTTGGCTTTTTAAATAACCCCAGCTCTAATTCCCCATTGATCCATGAAGGACTAGATAAAGTGTTATTCAATGAGAACAGAAACAGCAGTGTGTGAAAATACCAGTCACCAAATGCTTGTGCCAATCGTCAGGGAACTCGGCCCCGCCCATGGCCAGCTCTGTCTGCGCTACCCCTGGGATGGATAACTGCTGTATGAAGTTCCTTTATCCCTGGTTATTACATCAGCACACTCACTGCAGAAGCATTTTTAGGTAGAACACTAGAACCATATAAAACGTTATGACCAACAGCATTGGTGCCTAACGTCCTGGCATGCCTCCCTTCAGCTATCTTCATCCTGTTCTTACCCCACTGAGAATCTATGTGTATGTATAAATATCGTCACACTCTTTAGCATATTGTTATATAAGCATGTTCTCAAGTCACTGAAAATTATTACAACTTAGTAGTCACTACGTTGTATAAATATATGATTATCAACTAAAAAATCATTTTAAACCAAAATATGGTATGAGCTCTCCTGAAAACAAGAAAACAAAATATTGCCACAATAAATGTGGCCCCCCTACTTAAATTGCAGATGTGTTCAAAGATGCTCAGATAAGCTGGCAGGCTGCCAAACACGTGAGGAATGCGATGTATCTGACATAATAGAAAATTCCTGACACCCCCATGGCCATGGCACAGGCCTGTAACCCCAGCTACCCAGGGAGCCAGGTCAGAATAGCCAAAGTTCAGTGCCACCCTGAACTCAGGGTGAGTTCAAGGCTAGCCTACACCACTTAGTAAGACCCCACCCCAAATCAAAAAGTAAAAACCAAAGGACTGGGATAGGCTGGAGAAACGAGTCCACAGTCAGGAGCACTATCTGCTCTTCCAGAGAACTTGGGTCAGCTACCAGCATCCCTGTGGAGGCTCACAGCCATCAGAAACTCCATTTCCGGGAAACCTGATGCCCTCTTCTGGCTTCTGTGGGTGCCATGCACACCTGTGGTGCACAAACATACACGCAGCAAGAATATATGGAGTAAAAAATAATAATCATAGGTGTTGAGGGCTGGGATATTGCTCAGCAGTTGACCCCATGTGTGAAACTTTGAGTTCCATACCCCAGTAAAAACACACAATCACCATCTCCACCCCCACCAAGCCCCACATCCCTCCCCTGTGTAGGTCAAGCCTGTTGCTTGTGGGAACAGAAATGTAGTTCTTATGTACTTACCCCCCAGGTTCCCAGTTCCAGCACTTGGCAATCCAAAATAATTTAGGATCCCACAAACTCCAGACATCTTCATACTTTTCCCTATGCTAAATCACGTCTCCTTAAAGCAGCGGTTCCCCAAATTCAGACCTTGTTGTCACTGTCATGGTTTTTGCTATGTACTACTGATTTTATTTGCTACTTGTTTGGTCTTGTTCTACAAACTGACTCATGCTTAATGCTTAATATAGATGAATATAGATATTTTAAAGGAAATTTTACATCACAACTTCAAACACCAAGTGGCATTGTCTGCTCTAGCTATAAACTATTTTTTGTCTCTTTTATTAAACAGGATGGTGGCAAATGGGAAATTTTGGTCAGGGTGGGGTGGATTTAGAAGGAGCAGGGAGAAGACCGGAAATGAATACAGCCCATTGTGTGCCTATAGGAAATCCTTAAGAAATCAAAATGCTACATTTTTAAAGTGAAAGAACAGATATTTAAGAAAACTTAAGTATAAAGTTTAAGATTAATATTGAAGGAAACTTAAGCATAAAGTTTAAGATTAATATCTAAGAAAGCTTAAATATAAATTGTAAGATTGGCTTTATGTCCAGGCAGAGTGCACACCTGTAATCCCAGCACTCAGGGAGCTGAGGCAAAAGAGTGGAGAGTGGAATTCCTGCTGAGTTTGAGGCCAGCTCGGGACACACAGTGAGATCCTGTCTCAAGAACAAAGGAACAAAAACCCCCAAACCAAAACAGAAAATGAAGTTGGCTTTGCTTGTGAGTCACGCTATTTGGTGGTATCAGTTTTACGCTTAGGAAAAATCTATATTTAAATAAAACCACTGCTATGGGAAAAGCCTAAGCAATCACTAGCACCTGTTCATCATGGCCTGCTTGTTCCACATGGACTCAACTCTACAGAGCATGAGCAGGGTCAGGCTTTGGTGCAGCATTTCTTGCCAATAATTTAAATTATTCTTATTTTAAAGGCTTAACGGAGGATTTGAGGAAACATAAAATTATTTTCCTGATGGGTGAGTAACAGCTCTCAACTTTTCTAATATAGTTATTAATAATACTGTAATAGCAGAAAAATTGTATTCATCTCTCATTCTGTCCTGCTTTTGAAATCATGCTCCTCTTTTGATCAAAATAATACCCCTGAGGTTTCCAGATGGCTGTGTGCGTAAATATGCAATTACTTTTTCTGCCTTGTTGCTTTTCAGCATAGAAAAGGCAGGGCTGTAGGACTCTCAGCCCCCAGGCTCAGCTCCCTTGCAGTGGATGTCTGACACTCACATTTGCTATTTGACTGCCAACCCTATACTTAAACGACATGCACAGTGACCACGTATGAAAGCGCACCTCCCTCGACACACACCGTGTTCTGCACAGCTCACAGCAAAGTCGTCTAGCTTGGGCTGAGTGTGCAGCCCAAGGCTAGAGTGCTTGCCTAGAATGTGTGAAGCCTTGGATTTGACCCCCAATAGCACACACACTCAAAAGATTCATTTCTTCAATGTTCTAGTAGAGTGATGTCTTCTAACGACTCGTGGGATAAGATTCCTTAAGATGAATACTGTGCTCCCGGGTGCCTCAGTCGTGTGGCCCAGCCCCATTCCGTCTCCCTTACACAGACAAGAAAGCCAACACTTGGCAAAGTTAAGGGACTTAGCCAAGATCATGGGGTAGAGATTACCTTTACTTGTGGACAGGAATGAACAGGTTATGCAACAGTTTAAAATGTGGGGAGGAGCTGGAGGCGTGGCTTAGTGACAAGAGCTCTTGACAGTGACATTCAGGGTCTTGGGTTCAATCCCCAGCCCTCTCCAAAACATGTCAAGTCAGCAGAATGCATCCCCAAAGTTACACTTTCCTGTTTGTTATTCAAGTGTGTGTGTGTGTGTGTGTGTGTGTGTGTGTGTGTGTGTGTGTGTACATATAAGTGTATATATGTATATATATATGCAAGTATCCACACCTTGTCATTTTCCATGAAAGTATCTATTTATACTTATAAATAATGCATGACTCCCTACCTCTTCAAGAATGGGAAAGCAACTGTGTCATCCCCAGAGAAATACAATCAGATCAACTTCTGGTCATGTATGTTGACTTTAGGACAATACCTTGGGAGCCTCTGGGGTAAATCTCCCTTCTTGTCAGGTGGGGAGAATGACACCCACAGAAGCTGATAGGCTGGCCAATGTCACTCAGTTACCTGGTGGCAGTCTGGAGACCAGAGTCTGTGGCTGCCTCTCCTTGTAGCAGGTTTTCACCCTCATAGCACAGCCATGTGAGCTGTCACCTGAGCTCCTGGCCACCGGCATTAACAATTTGAGGGGACTGTGCTGGGACGGAGCCAGACACCCCAACCTAAGGAAGGAGTAACTGACTGTTCCCATCCCCTGAGAAGTGTGACTCAAGAGCTAAATAGCAAAAAAGAGCATTCTAGGCTAAGCCTTGAGAGATCACATGGGCATGACAGGACGGCTTCCCCGAGGAGACCATGTTGAGGTAGAGAAATGGGAGCTGGAGAAGAGTCTCATGGGCGGTGACAGACGGGAAAGTCTAGCTGAGGACAGCACGTGTCTGTGAGAACCCCTGAGCTTTACAGTCTCACTAGGGCTCCTGTGCTTGCCTCTGGTTTAGCCATCGGTTCTTATATACTTGGGCTGCATTCTCTCAGAAAGTAAAAGTGTATTTCTTAACCTTTACTGGTTAATTTCAAAGGGAAAATCAGTCCTGCTTGTGGCTAACTAAAACTTTGTAACAACCTGTTTTCTAGGCTTGAGCCCTTCCTTATACCTTATATTTTCGTCTCTGTTCCGATTTTATGTTAGGGGAAGGAGCGATCCTTTAAAGTTAGTACCCAGAAACCCAGAGTGGTTTCAGTCATGTGACAACAGTACGCACCCCTGGCAACAGTGTTTCCAATTTTCCCATGCCTTGACTGCTCGAGTCTTGGAAATACCTTGTCAGATGTCGCCTCTGGTATGGGCATAGGTGAAGGCCTCCGGTCACCTGCTGCACAGAGCTGTGGCCTTTAGAGACTCAAAGAGCACAGTGTGGAATTGTAGACAGCGAGACTGGACATGAGACCGTCCAGGTCCCTCAATTCTTCTTTCTCTGAACAGAAGAATTCTCTTGGATCTGACCAGATTCTCCTGTTCTACTTATTGGTCAGCCAGTGCTCTGTTTGGAAAAATGAAACAATTTACTGTGTAGACAGAAGGGACAAAGCCACTGTGATACAGGGAATTGACTTCTCTTTCTCTAAAAACATCTATTAAAATTGAGGCCTAGGCTCTAAATGCTCCCATGACAAACAGCAGAATGACTGTATTATCACAGGTCAGTTTGAAGTCATGAAGTCCCTGAGAATACGAAGGCACAGTTAGAGCTGTTTGGGTAAATTTTAACAAGGGCCACAAGCTGTCAATGGTACAAGTGTGGTTCTGTCTACAGAAGAAGAGTGTGCGTGAGAGCTAGCACACACAGGCCCTGGTGCCATCCCCACACCAAAGGTCGATATAGACGACCTTCGTCAAGGTTTCTTTGACTACAAAAGGACTCTGTGGACAGTTTGGGCTACACAAAACCCTGTCTCAAGAAAAAGAACAGTTTTTCCCCTGGATTGTGCAGCTAGCAATTAGTGTCTTAGCTCCAGCCAGAGCAGCAGTAGAGCTTCAGAACTGGCAGCGCCCAGGTGGACATGTTCACTGTTGTGCTTAAAACAAAGTTAATGTCTCACACGTTCTTGCCTGTATTCAAGTCCCATCTGCTCTTGCGGAACGGGACAGACCCCAGCAGACTGTCCTCATTACTGCATGCTGGCTGGTCCAGTCTCCTTCCTGCTATAGCCCAGGTCAGCCTTTGACTCCAGCTCTGTCTACACCCTATGGTCCCTTGAGCTGGCCTCCTTGTCATTCTGTTTCACTGGAGGCAGCTGGTCTCCCGTCACTCAAGGTCGGGCTTAACTTCCTGCTCCTTGGAGTTCCTTGTCCCTGGCATCTGAACCCACTCATCTGGATGGCCTATAACTAGTGAAAAAATAGATGTTGGAATAATGAATTCTTTAGGAAGTAGTGTGGTCTGTTTCCATAACAACTGACAAGGCACTCAGGATTCCTGGACTGGAACTGGCAGGCAGGTTCTGGTGCTGGGGCTGTCTGGAGGGAGAGTGCCAGGTGAATTATGAGCTTCTACAATGGATGTTGCACCACCCTCTCACCGACAGCAGCGACTTTCCGCCTAGGGAGAACCCCCCCCCCCCCGCTTAGGCCTAAACTTGCTGTGGAGCAAGGGGGTGCTCTCCCCCATTGCAGTGGGATGAATGTTCGGGAACAGTGTTCCCTCCTCACCAAAGGGGCAAGTACAAGGATAAGCTTAGTTGACTTCTGACTATGAATATCACTGTTCCTTCCGTTCCTGAGGAGAGAAGCCGGGTGACTGTAGAGAAATACCCTTTCCAAGGACACAGGCACTTTCCCTGCAGGGTAAGCAAGCAGACCACATGGCTTTGTAGAGACTCCATAGGCTTTGGATAGTCCCACACGAGATTCAGGAAGCTTTGCTCACACAAGATGGGCCCAGCCACTCCTGAACTTGGGAAGCATTTGGAGAATGTGCCTCAAGAGCTCCTCTGTGTCCTACCAAGCAGTGTCTACCATTTTTCATAACTTCTTCTATGACCCCCCTCTCCTTCCTCTCCTCCTCCCTCCCTTCCTTCCCTTGAATATTATCCTGCTATTGCCCAATCTATTTTGGCTTCATTTTCCCTTCTCCACATTTCAGTGTTGTCTGTGCCCAAAACATCGCATAATCTGAGTCCACAGCGGCTCACCAAAGCACTGATAGAAGAGCTACCAATGTTTGGAAAACGCATCTGGTTAATCGGGTGAGAGGCGATGCTAATGGCATAATGATAGAGCCATCATTCAATGCTGGAACTTCCAGAGTGTCAGGACACAGATGGCCTTGTTTACGTTGGCACTGGTGCTGTGGGGGACTGTTTTTAAGCATTGTGATGGCAATCTTGATTGCCAATCTAGTTGGGTTAATAAACACATCTAGCTAGTCTGGGAGGGGTCTCCAAAGAGAACTGTTAGATCATGAGATGTCTGACCTAATCAGTGGAATTATTGATCCGTTGATGGATTCATAGTGAGATGACGTTATTGGGAGACCATGAAGGTGAAGGAGGGAACCTTGTTGGAGGAAGGAGTTCCTGGGACCTCCTCTGGGGGATGTCTCGTGTCTTACCACTTCCTTATCCCTTTTTTCTCTGCTTCTTGGTTGCCGTGAAGAGAACTGTTCAGCTCTACCATGCTCTCACAGCCCTGAAGGAGCAATCCCTCAGAGACCATGAACCATAGTCAATCTTCTGGCTTTTAACTTGCTTTTCACAGATCTTCTGTCACAGCGATGCAAAAGTCCAATTAACACAAGCATCAACTTTGGGAGATATTCTGATAAGATTTTGTGTTGTTACATGCCTTTTTAGCCACTACACAGAGACCTATTTATTTTCCTAGAGAATTGAGAGTTTTTCCCGAAATTCAATATTAAATGACTGTTATGACTTCATTATAACCCCATTGTCTTTGTATTGTATCCTGTTATGAAAGAACTATGAATTACCTTCCAGAAGTATCTACTTGGGAATCGGCATGAATATGTTGGCTCCATCAATTTGTGTGCTTGTTTAAATCTGCTATAAACAATTCCATGCTCTACTAGGCCTCACTGTGATGGGAAGTAGCTTCAGCTTAGCACTTGACACAGGCAAGCACTACAGAAAGCACTTCAGGGTTATTCTGTGGAGTGCTTGTGCCCAGGCAAAGGATGAAATGCTTTTGCCAGCCTTCATTTCCCAGTAAGACAAAGAGAAACAATGTATTAGGAAATAGGAAATAGTATATCTTGGAGTGGGGGGGCCTTGAAATGCTCTCATGTTGTCAAGAAACATACCGGTTGTTTCTCTCAGAGTGACAGGCTTTATTTACTTTAAAAAAAAAATGTTTGCTGGGTATTGGAGCCTGACAAGTGGTAGTTGGCCCCTCAGAAAGTAAACAGATGTAGGGCTATACATCCTGTGTGTCTCATCTTACCTGATCTTGGAAGCCAAGTAGGGTCTGGACTGTACAGTACTTGGGAGGAGAGATCAGAAATAGCATTCAGTCAAAAAAAAAAAAAAAATCAGCAGCTAGTTCAGCAATGTAGTCAGGCACACAGCCTTCCTCCAGGGTGCAGTTACTCCTCTGTGTGCCAAGGGCTTCATGAGCACTTCCCACTTTGCTGCACTAACCAGTTAAACAAACAAACAAACAAACAAACAAAAAAACAGGTGATGCCTGCTCTTAGCCCCGGCACTCAAGAGGTGAAGGCAGGAGGAACTCTGGAAGTTTGTAGCCAGCCTGTTCTACATCAAATTTCAGAGAGCCAGCAGCTGCCGTGAAGTGAGAGCAGAGAGGGTACGTGGGACCAAAGGAAACCGTAGCCTTGGTGTTTAGGCATCTCAGAGGGGAGGGGTCCCTTGATGTTTGCTGGCATTGGTCTTCCCAAAAGCACAGTTGTAGAGGTGTCAGAGGACAGCGCCACAGTTCCAGAGAGGCTCCATTTCTCTGACTCCTGGAGGTCTGGACTACTCTGAAAGTTCCTGTGGACCCACGGGCACAAGGCACATGTAAGAGGAGACACAAGAAGAGTATGTTGGAGGACCAGCTTTGCATCAGTACAATGGGAAGAGCCAGGGCTGCAGAGAGGGCAAAGAAACCCTTCAAGGTGGAGGGGAAGCCCTGATTTGAAGACAGAGCAAACAAACTGAGCCAAGACCATCACGGACAGTCTGAGCTGTCGGTCCCTGACTAGACTCTAGTTTCTCCTCTGATTTGAAGCAGACTGCTCACGAGAAAGCCATCCAGACAGTGGGTAAAGCATGAATTCTGGGTGTTTCTGGAGGGGTTTTCCAAGTGAGAACTCCACTTGAATCCATGGACCAGACAAGGAATACTGGGCCTCACCAAAATGAGTGTGCACCAGGCAGTCTAAGTGCTTGCCGGACAGTGGGAGCGCCAAGTGGAACACACAAAAGAAATGGAAATTCTCTGTCGCTTTGGGAGTTGGAATGCATTTATCTTGCCCTTGGACATCACAGCTCCAGGTTCTTCAGACTCTAGAATATATACACTCTACCTGGACTACCAAATTGCCAGAAACCTGAGAGAACTCTTGGTTGTTAGACATTTGGGCTCAGCCTGACACCATCAGTCTCCCTTGCTCTGATTTGAGTTGGCCACGGTCGGACTTCTTGGCCTCCAACATCAAGTAATCCAATTCCCACAATTAATTCCCTGATGTTGTTTTTGCTTTAGTTTGTAAGACAAGGTTTCATAGCCCAGGTTGGCCTCAGACTTGAACCAATCCTCCTGCCACAGCTTCCGGGATGCTGCTGGGATTGTAGGATCATGCCATCATACCTGCCACTAGGCTGTGAATCCCCTGGCAAATGAAGCTGGGTTGCCATAGAGAAAGAAGTTTCCATCTGACTCCCAGCCTTTTTAGCTGGTCCTAGCTGAACACACACACACACACACACACACACACACACACACACACACACACACACACACACACTCTTCCCTCTGTGAAAGTGTGCCAATTCTAGATGATTCTGTCACATTGCCTTGGCCCCAACGCCTGTAA
Source organism: Cricetulus griseus (assembly GCF_003668045.3). Classification (NCBI taxonomy): domain Eukaryota; kingdom Metazoa; phylum Chordata; class Mammalia; order Rodentia; family Cricetidae; genus Cricetulus; species Cricetulus griseus. Next base: position 6,852,887 of record NW_023276806.1, read on the forward strand.
TTTCAAACACCTAGCCATTCAGGAGGAGGAAAAGCAGGCAAACATTGCAGTACTTGCCAAGAGAGCCTTTGAAGGCATCACAGAGACATCTCTCCAGTGGAGAAATGTGGGCATTGTGTCCTGAGAGCGAACTCAGCTACATAAACTCTACACTGCAAACGGATTCCATGTCTCCCCACTAGCAAACATTCCGGCCAGATCACATGGCCCAATTCAACAAGTAAAACTGTGAGGCCCTTCATTAAAGGTGACTTTTCAATGGTGATGTTTTTGGTGTCATAACAAGCATCCTTTCTGGGGTGTGTTTCTTATGGCAAATCTGCAGGTCTATGGTGAAAGCCTGGCACCTGGTGACCACACCGACAGATAGAGGACTGTGTGGTGTGTGTATGCCTGACTCCAGCAAGGAGGGCCAGAGGGCTTTACAGATGGGCGCCCTACAGCACCTAGTGGTACAGGGCACCGGTGGCTCTTGGCACAGTTCTCCATCATAGGGTTTTAGAGAGCACCTGTTTCAAGTGCTGTTAAAAACATCATGTGTGTTTATTTATTACAAATAATTCTGATATTAGGTAACACAGAAAGCCAAAAAGCACCGTGGAATGGAGACTTTCTTCTGGGCAGCACGCAGGGACCCTCAGGCACGTCTCTGACACACACACACACATACTCACCCACCCCCGGTCTTACTACCTTCCTGCCAGCTTGACAGAACACCAACAGTCCCTCCATCTGCTGTGAGAGGAATGGCCCAGCGTTTAATAAGGCGATGAGAACTTTATTAACTGTCATAACAATTACTCATTCACCATGGAGCCACTGTCTCAGCATTATTATACTGTAAATATGAGAAAGAAAGACCAGCACAGCCTCCCAGACAGCCCCTGGGGGGTCATGGCAAACTGCTGCTTCTTCATCTCTTCTAGAAGATCCAGGCCCAGCCCTAGAATCACCTGGGGAACTTGTTTTGAACTTGTTTTATCTTTAAAGAAAATGGTACATTTCAAACTTTCAGCAGAGCTAGAAGCATTTTCACAGTGAACACTGTGTGCCTGTCAAACCCAGCCTCCTGTTAGCATTTTGCAGCATTTTGTTTTCACACAGATCGGTGCTCAGATGTATCTTTACTTCTTATGCATTTCAAAGTCAATTGTAAATGCCTGCCCCGTTTTCTGGGGAGTCTTCTAAAATTTTGAGTCTGCAGGAGGCATCAGTTGCTGGCGTTCAGAGCTATCCCTCCTGGTCAGGAACATTTTTTTCTTAACACTAAGTTTCTTGGTTGTTCACCATGAGAACCATGCTAGTGGAGCCCCTACCAAGCAAGACCCTTGCAGTTCCGTAGCAAAGAGAAGCACTGGGCAGCCAAATACGGAGCTCTGGAAACGGGTTAAGGCTGTGAGTCTGCCATGGTGGAGTGCCTGCCTGGCCTGCCATGGTGGGATCACATGGCAGCAGAACCGCTCACCTTATGGCCAAGTCATGAAAGAGAAAACAAATGAACCAGCATCCCAGTCACCTTCAGGACTCATCCCTCAAAACCTAAAGCTTCCCATTAGGCCCCAACTCTTAAACTCCATCCCACTGTGTGCCAAGCTGAGGACCGAAGCCTTTACCACTCACATGGGCCTTTAGAGAATATTCCAGACCCCTTTTTAAATTTAAATTAGAAATAATCTTATTTTACATATCAATCCCAGTTCCCTCTCCCTCCCATCCTCTCCTGCCCCTCACTGACTGCCCCCCCCTCCTATCCCCTTTCTGCTCCCAAGGGAGGGCGAGCCCTTCCATGGGGATCATCAAAGTCTGTCACATCATTTGGGGCAGGGCCCAGGCCGACCCCCATGTGTCTAGGCTGAGAGAGTATCCCTCTGTGGGGAGTGGGCTCCCAAAGTCCATTCGTACACTAGAGATAAATAATCTTCCACTGAGGCAGGCCAGGATAAAATCCTTCCATAAGCTGGGATACTGTGGAGTAACACAACCCCAACAGGGATCCCTTCATAGAATCCAGGCCCAGTTCACAGTCAAGGAAGCCTGCCAGGCAGGCACACTTGCTCTCAGCATGTCACAGGGGCAGGGCCTTTGTGATTCACTTTGTGTAATTGCATCAGTGACTATTAATTAGAGCCAGGATGTAGGAGTCCTGTGGCCCAGAGAGTGGGCAAATCACTTCTCTTCCAACCACTCAACAAGTCCAAAGCAAGGCCTAGAATCAGGCCCATTGACACTGCAAGGCCTGGAACTAGTCCCATTGACCCTGTAAGGCCTAGAATCAGGCCCATTGACACTGCAAGGCCTGGAACTAGTCCCATTGACCCTGTAAGGCCTAGAACCAAGACCATTGACCCTGTAAGGCCTAGAACCAAGACCATTGACCCTGTAAGGCCTAGAACCAAGACCATTGACCCTGTAAGGCCTAGAACCAAGACCATTGACCCTGCAAAGCCTAGAACCAAGACCAATGACCCTTCAGGGCCTAAAACCAGGCCCATTGACCCTTGCATCATGCACAGCATTGCCTTGCCAAGAGTCACTGTCACTGATACAGCAGTTGCCAGGTTACTTCCTAGACTCCAGGCCATAATCATAAGGAAGCATGTCTTCTGTTCTCAGGATTCCAGTCCCTTTTAAAGTTCTTATATGACCCACAGCTGGACCTGTCACTGACATGTTTCAACACATCTACCAAAACATCTGTCAAAGGCTTCCAGAACTATTGGAAATGTTGACTAGTATAAAGATGCAGTTTTCTTAATCACTCCAGGCCACAGAACATTGGCTCCCAGCAATAGCACACTGAAACTCAGCCTGGCAAAGCACTTGTGTTAGCTATAGGAGGTTTCAAGTGGCTTGTGAATCCCAGCTGGCTCGGTCATTCCTGGGCAGTCAGGTCACAGTTAAGTAGCAAGACAGCTTTTCTCTGAAAGGAATCATTCAGTCACAAAAAACATGAACTTGGGGTTAAGACTGCTTTCATTTAGAGAAGAGGATTTCAAGGGCAGAAATGGGTAGGTTTTTGAAAAACAACAACATAGATTGCCTAGAAATGGGATAGATTGATTTGCAAAAGATACTTGTTACTCTCAAAACTATAATTGCAAAGACTATTCACCTTTAAAGATATAGAAAATAGTACCACAATTTAAAAGTTGTGTCCAATCATTGTAAAAGTGTGCAATGTTAGCGCTAAGATCACTCTGTGTGTGTGTGTGTGTGTGTGTGTGTGTGTGTGTGTGTGTGTGTGTGTGTGTGTGTGTGAAGACAACCTTGGACATTGGTCCCCAGGTACCTACCATTTTTTGATTGAGACAGTCTCTCATTGGCCTGGAACTTTGCCAAGTAGTCAAAGGTAGCTGGTCTACAAACTTCCAGGGATTCTCCTGCGTCTGCGTCTGCATCTGCGTCTGCGTCCCATATCACCATCACAGAGAACTCTGGTAAATACTCAAGTATAACCATGAACATCTCATATCAGCAGAATAGGAATAGAGTAGCCAATCAGAACCCAGCAAACACTGTCCCCTGCTTTGCTTTAGAGAAATGCAATTCTGTGAGCTCTCTAGAGCCAACGTGTGTAACTGAAGTACCAAGCGTACATTCAGGATCTCATGCATACTAACAGAGCTTACATGCTTGCACAGTGTCAGATGTGCAAACGTTTGATTCTGACTTTGGATTGTTTGGTTCGACCTCCACGTGCTCAATGATGTCACTCAGGACAGAGCTGAGGAGTGGGGTTTTGTTGGAAATGGCCAGGTACCAACCACCATGGTTCTGCCTGAGACAAAAGATAAGGAACATTTATAGTGGGCCTATCGAGTCGGAGCTCGGCAAGTGGTCGAGTACTGAGACTGTGGAGGAAAAAGTCACAAAGTGAGAAGCCAGACATCAGGAAAAATTAAAGGGCCAATCCATAGCCACAGGAAAACAATACAGAGGAGCACAGTTGGGGCTTGGGGGGGTCCTCGGAGTTGGCACAGAACACACCCAGACACCAAATTCTCAGCCCAAAGGAGATTTATTACCCTGCCTGCTGCTGCCCTTGCCCAGTCCAGAGACAGTAGCCGAGACTGTTTGCACCAGGGCCTATCAATGCCACCCTACACAAGCCTCTTAGCAATGTTCCCCAAAGAGCTGTGTGAACAGGGTTGCCACCAAGAGTTAACAGTATACAATACAGCGTCAACACTGTGGCTGGGGCTGTGTTCAGTTGGTGTACTGCTTCCCAGGAGTTTGTGAGCTGTGTTCAGCCCTCAACACTCAACACCACATAAACTGGATGCTGTGGTGGACACTTGCAATCACACCCCTTGGGAGGTGGAGGCCGGAGGACCAGAAGTTCATAATCATCTTTAGCTACATCAGGTTCAAGGCCAGCCTGGACTACATAGGTCCTCATACCTCAAAATCTAAGATGCCAGCCCCACGTCAGCGATATATGTATCTGTAAATATATAGGACTATGAATTTGGAACTCTTCATGCAAGGTGAACTTCACAATAGCCCTAGGCTAGACGCCTGCTACATTTCCTCCTGGTGGGGAAAAAGGTCATCATGTTTTGTGGAAATGTGTTTATAATATTGAGTGTGAACTCACTGCATATATGTGATCTGGCTTTTTAAATAACTGAAGCTCTTGTTCCTCAGTGATCCATGAGGGGGTAGATAAACTGTCAAGTGGTGAGAATAGAAATGAGAGCGTGTGCCCCGCTCGGCACCGTTACTAAGGAAAGCAGCAGTAAGCCGTCCAGGACGAAGTGCTTGGTCCTACGTGTCTGGGACGCAGCAGGCTGTCTGTCTGCCTGATGTCTTCATCCGAGTGCTTTCCAGTCCTGACCAGCATGTGCTGTCGCTGCCAGGCAACAGCAACAAGTGCTTGGGATGCAAAGTCCTCACCTTGAAGGCTGAGAATCCTGGAGCTGCCTTTAAGGCAAGGTGATGAACGCTGGTACGGGGCTAGCCCGGCAGGTCCAGAAGACCAGCACTCACTCAGCAGGCTCCTGGGGAGGGACTGGCTGAGTGGCAAGCCAGGCTCACAGTATTTGCCCTTCCTTTAGTGCAACTTCAGGGTCACATGGAAAATTCAACAGACTGATTTTTTAAAATCCCATCTGAGACTGAGAAGAAGGGTTTTTCACTCTTTCCCTTTGAAGTGGCATCTCATCTGGACTCAAGTCATACCACGTGGGGCTACAGTGTCGATACACTGACCATCAGTGAGGGGTGGCAACTGTGGCAGCCCCTTGTCAGTCACCCAGCCATGGGAGAACACAGGCCCTTCACTCTGAGATGGGATTCCGGTTTTTTTGTTTGTTTTTGTTTTTTTGGTTTTGGTTTTTCAAGACAGGTTTCTCTGTGGCTTTGGTTCTTCAATAGAATTTTGTCCTGTGTACCAAGTTATCCTAGAGGGATACCAAGCCCTTTATTTAAAAGTGTCAAGTTAGGGCTCTGATGACATTAGAGACAGGCAGCGTACAGTGAGAAAATCACATTGCTCCCCAGTTCAGAGCCTGGGGAAGAATCATGCCATTGTACAGGTTACTTAAAATTCCACAGTGCCTGCACCATTTGGCCCAAAAATGCTAGGAATCTGCAGCTGTTTCTCCCACGGAAGGCTTCTAACTGGGGCAGCAAGCGCCACTTCACACAGCTGTTGTTAATTTGAGATAGAGCAGTTTAATTGCCTTTGTGTCGAGATTTATTAAATAACATTTCAGAGTGGCAAACCTGTAATAGTCATATTAGTAGGAGGCTGGAAGAAGGCAATAATTGGAACACAGCATCTTTGCCTTGGAAGGCACGTTGGAAAATATCTTTTCCACATGACCAGCCATCAGCCATCAAAGAAAGAGTTTCCAGGTAAACACAAGCCACAAGAGAAGTCCTGTGGCCTCCTGGAGCTCAGCTGTGAGCCCCTCTCAGTCATTTACCTAGAAGCACTGCTCCCTCTGAGTGTCTCTCTCTTGTCCCCGTGCCCTCCCTTCCTAAGACAGCTGGGAGCAAGAGTCACTGCTTGGAGCGAATGTGGCATTAGTGGTCTGCCTTGTCCCTGCCACCTTCTGTCACTGCTGTGGGGGTGTCTGAACCTCCCCACTTGGCTTAAAGCCGCTAACCCGATGAGCAGAGGACAGGACACGTGTGCCCTTCCTGGCTTGTCTGCCACAGCAAGGGGGGGAGGGGTCTGTCTTGAGAGGCCCTTCTGCTAAAGTGGGGCAGGAGGTGACATTCCTTAATAGTGAGTTCCACTACCCAAGACAGTTGTGACTCGGCTAGAATCTCAATTGTGTTTTGCATTTTTGTTTCAAATATTCCCCTTTTCAGGAAGCTGTGATTAGGAGGCATAAACGACCACCAATTACAGACACAGGTCGATAAAATAAATATAGTTTCATTTTCCCCTGAAAGCTGGAGAATAGAAAGAAAAGGAAGGACCTGGCATTTGAGGCTGAGAACCGGAAAAAGAGAATGGTCCCTGGTCCTCTGGAAGGAACCAGTCTGAAAGATTTGTAACCACACAGAAGAACTCTAAGTGAAGCATGAATTAGGCGAGACTCGGGAGGTGACTGACCAGGTTTTCCATCCTCCACGCAGTCCCATCTCAGCCTTCGCCTTTCAGTAGAACCCCGACCTCCTCCACAGCGCCCTTTAAAGCCGGCAGACTAATTCAGGGTCCCACGGCGCTCTTCTGGTCCCCTGCGTGTAGGAAGGATGCTGACGTGCTCCAGAGTGATGGACGCCTGTGCCGTCATCGGTCGCCTCCCGCGTCACGCCTCCCGCGTCACGCCTCCCGCGTCACGCCTGCGTCATGGTTCACTTACAGTTCTTCTATGCGGTTACAAATATTTGAAGACATGAGCAACAAACAATACCTTCAGAAAATTAACAGCAAGGTTTCTTAAGAAGTCACTAAGTGCGTGCTAGAGAAAGGACTCAGAGGTTAAGAGCTCCTGAGTTCGATTCCCAGCAGCCACATGGTGGCTCCCAACCATCTGAAATGAGACCTGGTGTCCTCGCCTGGCTTGCAGGCAGAACACTGTATATACAGTAAATAAATAAATATTTTTTTTTTAAAAAAGAGTAAGGTATTGAAGCAACCCACTGTCATTGTGTGTCAATATGTGATTTAAAAAAAGACTTCACTAAGTGTAGGATACTGTGGCCACACTCTGCCCCTGGAAGGTCCTGTGCCCCAGGAAAAGTCAGGGTGCTCTTGTCTCCAGGCCATGCTGCAGGCTGAGTCCCCCAACACACACACACACTCACTCACACACACACACAGACACATACACACTCACACACAGACACACATACACAGACACTCACACATTCACACATAGACACATACACACTCACTCACACACACACACAGACACATACACACTCACACACAGACACAGACACACACACACACAGACACACATACACTCACTCACACACACACAGACACATACACAGACACACATACACTCACTCACACACACACAGACACAGACACACACACACAGACACACACTCACACACACTCACATACAGACACACACACACTCACTCACACACAGACACACACACAGAGACACATACACACTCACTCACACACACACACTCACACACACATGCACACACACATACACTCACTCTCTCACACACACATACAATCACTCACACAGACACTCACACATACACTCACACACTTACACACTCACACACACACACACTCACACACACACACACACACACACACACACACACACGCGCACGCACACCATGCACACAGGCACACACACATAACACACTTACACACTCACTCACACACTTACACACTCTCTCTCACACACACACACACACACACACACACACACACACACACTTTCACTTGCTCACAGCTGCTGTGCTCGCCTCAGCACCTGTCACTCCATGGAGAGCTAGCTACCTCTTAAGGACTGGCCTACATTCCACACTGTGTGTTTGTGTCCACGGGTCCCGGCACAACTTTGGGTGCCATAAGGCTCCAATACATGTCTGGTGAAGGACTGCCACAGCTCCTCCCATGGCGACAACAGTAAAGACACATATGCTTAGCTATGCCACTGTTGGGCACCCATGCTGAGGCGCACATGTGAGGGCACACATGACAGCTGTCCATCATAGGCAGGGCATGGAGTCAGCCAGAAGCTGGGCTGAGGGCCAGGAAAGTGCTTCCCTTGCTAGCACAAGGAACTGAGTTCAATCTCTACAACATAAAAACGCCCCGGGAGGGGCCGGAGAAAAGGCTCAGAGGTTAAGAGCACTAGATGCTATTTCAAGGGCCCAGGTTTAATTCTCAGCACCCACACGGTGGCCCCAACCATCCATAACTCCAGAAACAGGAAATACGACACGGTCTTCTGGACCCATAGGCACCAGGCATGAACACAGTACAGAGAGATGCATGTAGGCAAAACACATATACACAATCTTTAAAAAAAAAAAATGTCCAGAGGGCTGGCAAGAAAGTTCAGCAGACAAAGCTGCCTGCCAGGACACTTCATGACCCTGAGTTCAGTCCCCAGAACCCACCTGGTAGGAGAACTGACTCCCAGAAGTTGTCCCCTGACCGCCACGTGTGCCCCATTGTGTGTGTGTAAGCACACAGAATAAATGATTCTTAGTGGGGAAAAGCCAGATGTAGAGTGTTCAGAATCCTAGTGCTGGGGAGACAGAGAAGGGAAATTGCTGTGGTTTATTGAGCAGCCCCCAGTTTACGTGGAGAGTTCGAGACCAGTGAGAGAGCCTGTCTAAAACATGAAGCAGATAGGATTCCTGAGCATAAACCTGAAGTTGTCCCCTGATATGGACACTTTTGTGCCTGCACCACACACACGAGCATACACAGACAAAAGAAAAAGGAATGAAGACACCGATACATATACTCCTTTTGTCTCCTCTGCAGAATCTCGATTTCACATACATATCACAGGCAAGTAGAAGTTGACAGGGAAGACGAGGTGACCAGTGTTGCAGGGTGTGAGGGGGGAGCGGGTCTGAGCAGAGCACGTGATAAACATACATGAAATGTCATCATGAAACCATTATTTTATACAGTGAATATCCACAAGGAAAAAATAATTACTATGTCCCTAAAAGGGAGGCAGTGGACTTGAGATGCATGCCTGACATGTCTCCTTCCCAAGGTGGCCCCGGCTCTGGCAAAGGCACCCAGTGTGAGAAACTGGCAGAAAAATATGGATTCACTCAGCTCTCTACTGGCGAGCTCCTGCGCCAGGAACTGGCCTCCGAGTCAGAAAGAAGCAGACTCATCCGTGACACCATGGAGCGTGGAGACCTGGTGCCCTCGGTAAGCAGAGACCCACCCTGCTCTCCCTGGAAGCCAAGCCCTTGACTACTGTGGCAGGCTGGATCGCCAAGACAGACAGCTTTGATTTCTGTCCTTGGTGGCAGTCCTGAGGTGGGCTGGTCAACGTCGACAGCCACTTGCCTTCCAAGCTATTCCTTGGCCAGTCGCTTAAATGTCAGTCTGATTCGTGTGTTTCCAAATCCAGCCTCGCTTTAGAGTAAAATCTTCAAACCCCAGGTGGTATGGAAAGCTAAAATGAGAAAGCCCCAGGGAACAAAATCTCCCGGAGTGGGGATGTGCTGTCCACATGACAGACTCTAGACTCACCTAGAAGACATTCCTATGAATAAGGCGCTCTGTGGAGGGTGTCTTGCTTAGGTTCATAGATGTGGGAAGACACGGCTTGACTATGGACGGGGCCGCTCTGAGCAGGGAACCCTTGTCCTAACCTAGCAGCTTCTCTGTTGCTGTGGTAAACACCAGGACCAAAAGCAGCTTACGGGGGGGGGGGGGGGGGGCAGTCCATCTGGGTCACAGGTCACCTCCCTTGCTGAGGCAGGAGCTCAAGGAAGGAACCTGGAGGCAGGAATGAAAATGCCCCACAGACATGCCCACAGGCCAATCTGATGGAAGCAATTCCTCAGTTAAGGTTCCTTCTTCCCAGGTATGTCTAGGTTTACATCAAGCTGGCAAAAAGCAGCCAGCAGTGTGTGTGTGTGTGTGTGTGTGTGTGTGTGTGTGTGTGTGTGTGTGTGTGTGTGTCAAGGCCAGAGGAGGGTGTTAGGTGTCTTCCTCTATTGCTCCCCACCTTGGTTTCTGAGAGAGGCTCTCTCACTGAACTTGCAGCTCACCTTCTGGCCAGCCTGGGTGGTCACAGAGATCTGGGGATCCACTTGTCTCTGCCTCCCCATGTTGTGGGTGGCTGCTGTGCCTGGCTTTTTAATGTGGGTACCGGGAAGTCTGGTTTCAGGACCTCATGTTTTCATAGCAAGTGCTCTTACCCACTGAGCCGTGTCCCCACCCCCCAAAACTTACATATTCCTCAGAACCTTTTTATGGCAGCACCATTCCCTCACGGCCCTCACGGCCCTCACGGTGCGGCCTCCCCTGTGGCCTCCTTCTCATCAGGCTATGGCTGCCTCTGTGCTGGCACTTTTGCCCCAGTGGGCTCCATCGTGAATTCTCTAGTAGGCTCATTTGCTTCCTGCAGACCTCTGCCTAAGTGGCACAACTTCCCAAAGAGGCCCCCTGTGGCAAACGGCACCCCTGGTGTATTCCGGCACTGCTCTAATTGTGTGCCTGTTGTCCTTAGCTGTTGTGTAATCTTTTGTTTCTCATTGTCTGTCTTCCTCATTGGACTGTGACCTTGATGAGGAATTAATTCACAATTATTTAGGGAAGGGTTCTAGCCATACCTGTGGCATCTGCATGCTCCCAGGCTCCTGCCAAAAACTAGAAAATGTGGACTTCCCTGCCTCCCACGCCTCCTCCAGCTTCCGTGTTCTTTCCTGCCTTCCTTTCCACAAACACTTGGTAGATCAACCTTCTTAATGGGGAAATCATGTTGCTAGAAAACAGTTGTCCAATCTGAAAGTCTTCTGCAGTTAGCACACTTCAGGTTTTGTATACTGCTTCTTGGGGGGGGGGCATCAGCCGTGAAGTGTGTTCTGAGCAATTTTCGTTTTGCCTGTTCACTCAGTTGCTACTGTGGGAGGTGGGGTTAGCACGACTTATGGGGTGTAAAATGCCGTGTTTGGAAGTCTTCAAACTTAGTTCAATAACAGCAGTAAGCACAGACCAGTAAGAAACACCCTCACCAATGGAACCATGGCCCAGACCTAACCGAAAGACCCACCCACACTACGGACATTAAGGTGGGGTGAGAGGAGGGTGTCTTCCAAAGAGATCTGATGTTCATCTTGTCCAATCCTCCCGTCACAGAGGAATGCCTGAGGAGTCACATCCATTGGGAATTGGGTTTGCGGCCGGCCCGTGCTGATCACTCTTTCTGCCCTAGGGTGTCATCCTGGAGCTGCTGAAGGAAGCCATGGTGGCCAGCCTTGGCAACACCAGGGGCTTCCTGATTGACGGCTACCCCCGGGAAGTGAAGCAAGGGGAAGAATTCGGAAGAAAGGTGAGCTGATGTTATAAGACAGAAAGATCATCACTCAGCTTAGGGAAGAAATTCAAAGCCCAGGGACGCTGACCACATCTTTCCATTACAGAGAGCAGAAACAGTTTTTAAAAGATGAAATCTAAAAATAGGGCAAGAATGGTCTAGTGAGTGAGTCGTGGTCAGGCTTGGCTGGGTTTTAGGTGCAGAACTACCCCGTCGACTCATTCTGACCGTGTCTGGATTTTCCTTCCTCCTTTGGGTTGCCCATTCTCTCCTATCTCAGGCTTATAGTCCCCCACTTCTGTGGCCTCACAGAAAACTGTTTCTGTTGTGGGGAGTGGCAGGATGGCCCTCAAAAGCCCCCAGGCTGTTTTCCTTCTTCCTGAATCACTGTGACAGGAGATAGAAAAGTATCTGCTGATAGACCCAGCAGAGAGGAACCAGCAGGGGGCAGGGACACTCTATCCAAGCCACCCAGCCTGAGACAGAAAGGCATCCACCCCTGGGGAACAGGGATGAGTATACCCAGAAGACAGGGAAGATCACCCCTGGGGAACAGGGATGGGTATACCCAGGGGAAGATCACCCCTGGGGGAACAGGGATGAGTATACCCAGGGGTAGATCCTCCCCTGGGGAACAGGGATGAGTATACCCAGAAGACAGGGAAGGAGATGCTGCAAGGACAGAATCCGGAATGCATGCCACTCCCTCCCCAACCCTTTCTCATCCCCAACCTTGTGTCCCCCTAGAGATGTAAGTGCCTCAGGGCCACTGGCCTTCGCTACTCCAGTAACTGACCTGCTTGGGCCAGGCGCCACGGTGCATACTGTACACCTTGCCTGCAACTCCTGGAGTCAGGCAAATGGAAACAGTAGAGCACATTTGCCACACCAAGCCTGACTCCAGAACCTTCAAGGAAGCCATGGGTATTGGCTACTGTTTCGTTCTGCAGCATTTCCTTCTGAATTCCTTCAGTCCATGTTTCTGAAAGTAAAGTGACCATTTTAGGTAGACAGGGAAAAGAGAGGCCTCACACTAAGGCAATGGATTAAGCACAGAGGTTTGGCAGCTTGCCCATGGCCACACAGCCTGTGACAACTAATGACAGGACAAAGATTTGGGAGCACCCAACTCTATCCCTTTCTACCACTGCCACGTGGATGAAAGTGACTAAACCTTGAGTCTGCTTTGTCCAACTGCCTGTCTCCCTCTTGACTTAAATATAGAGTCAAAGGACTGGAGGGATGGCTCAGTAGTTAAGGACACTTGCTGCTTTTGTAGAGGACCCGAGTTTGGTTCCTAGCACCCATATGGGGCCTCACAATTGCCAGTAACTCGGATAGAGGGTACCCAACTCCCCCTCTGTCCTCCACAGGCACCAGGCATACACATGGTGTTCATCATGGAAGCAAATAGGCGAACACATACACATACTCCATAAAATGAAAATGAAATAAATATTTAAAAAAGTAGAGTCAGAGAAAAGCGTCATGGTCCATATGACAAAGGTGGACAGGGTGATAGATTCATGTGGCCAAGCCTTGTGGTGGCGTCCATAAATAAATTCAAGCAAAAACAAGTAACTGTATGGGCAGAATGGCTGAAGCTGGCTTCTGAGTGATGAGCACTGACGATGTCACAGCTACCTTGGCTGAGGTAGAAAGAGTATCAGCACAGGCCATGCCCCTGCCTAGGTGTTCAGGGTGTAGAAGTCTTTCAAAAGTGCATTCAGAAGTAATAGGATACTCTTCCGAGACCCCCAAGTTGTCCAAGGTAAGACAGGCTTTAATATGGGCATCTTTGGAGTTTTAAAAGCTAGATCTGGTGGCAAACCCCAATGTGGATGCCCATGGAGCTATATGCCATGCCAGGCACCAGTGGGGATCGGAAGAGAGACGGGCACAGCTAACCAGCAGCCCACCAGCCACATGCATCCCAGGACTGCTGTGGATGAAGCCCAACGCGTTTACAGATGGTAGCATTATGTCACAGTTCAAAAGGTGCGATGCCCTGGATGTGCCCCTTACAGCACAGCGTCCCTCCACGTGGGGGTTGGCTGCTGTGTAGGACACGGCACCAGCTTTTCTCACTCTCCGCACAACCCTTCAATGTCCCGGCCCCATTGTTTCTTCCTCCCTAGAACCCAGGCAGTGTGGGCTCCAGGCTCACTATGGGAATTCCCTCCCACTGTGGGCCCTGTTGAGTCAGGATTTGGACAGACGGACGGACGGACAGACATGGCCTAGAAGAAGCTCACCCACCAGTCCCTCAAGAGCTGGAAGTGTCTCACTGGTGGCTGGAGCTCCATTCGCCACTGAAACAGTCACCTTCAAGTGACATGTGAATTTCCTTCTTCATGCTGCTGGGAGTACGATGACTCCAGCAGACCCCACATGAAGCCTCCAAAGCCTCAAATTTAAATACAACAAAAATGATGCCCACACGGGAAGGCTCTTGACATGAGGCCCATGAGAAAGCAATTTCCTCAAATATTTAAAAAAAAAAAAGTTTAGGAGGCTGGAGAGATGGTGCAAAGGCTGAGAGGGTCTGCTCTTCTTCCAGTTGCCAGCACTCACGTCAGACAGCTCACAGGCACACGTAACTGTAGCTCCCGGGCAGCTGACCCCGTCTTCCTGCCTCTCGTAGCACCCACACGAGATGTGGCACACATACAATACACACAGACAAAAAAGAAAGCACTTTAAATGTGTTGGTAGTAATTAAAATGATACCATATAATCAAAACACAGTGTACAAAACGCCCAAAGAATTAATAAAATTTTAAGAAATAATATATGTAAGCGGTTCAGGCCACTTCCAGATACGGTTGCAGTGTGCCAGCTGTGTTCCTGGGAACAGTGCTGGATCCAGGAGAGTGAGTGAGGTCACCCTGAGGTTTGCGCCCAGGGAAACCACTTGGCAGAGAGGCAGTGGACGATCCACTGTGAGGCTGGTTACCACGTTGCCATCCATGTTACCATGGATGCTGGTAGCATTCAGACACTGGCTCAATGTCAGGTGCTATGCCCGAGACTCCATTCCTAGCAAGTGCCGAACCGCATGCTGGCACTCCCACCCGAGCTGCTTTGGGCATTGGAGCAACCTCTCGGCCCGCTCCTAGTCTTTCAGGGCTAGCTCCAGATTAGATAGAAATAACCTCTGTTTATGACTAAATGAATCCCTGGGCTGTCTTTCCTGTTCCCAAGGGCGGTCTAGAAATGCAACCCTGGCAGACTCTTTCTGAGCTAACCGAACCACCATCTGCCTCCCAAGCTCGCCCTCTGCTGGTGAACCCGGTTGTTTTCTCGGGCACCCTCACCCTCACCAAGCCTTCATGCACAAAGGAACTGTTGAAGGCCTAGTTGTATTCCAGATTTCAGAGCAGGGCAGCTAACGCTTTGCAGACCCGGCTGCATGCCAGGCAGTGCGCCTACAGTGCCCTACTTAACCCTCCCAGAGAGCCTGAGGTCTCCTCAGGGTCCTCATGGGATTCAAGATGCAGCCATGATAGGCGGGCTTTCTAGTAAACCACCCAGCCAGGCGGTTTAAAAGGACAGTTGGTTTTTACCTCTCATAGTTCAGCAGTTTTGTGGGCTCCACTGGTGGGTTCTCTCACGAGGTCCCCAGGATCGTAAGAGTCGGATACTGGGTGAAGCTGGGCATGTGTTGGGTGCTGGCTAGCCTGGCCTTCTACTCACTAGTCCTCTCCTGATGGCTAGCTGAGAGTTTCCCACTAGTTGATGTTGTCAGAGTAGTTGAACATAGGAAGTAGCTGGCTTCCCCTGTATTGAGTATTACACAAGACCATACAGACATTGTGGCTTCTCCTGTATTGAGTATTACACAAGACCAGACAGACAGACATTGTGGATTCCCCTGTATTGAGTATTACACAAGACCAGACAGACAGACATTGTGGCTTCCCCTGTATTGAGTATTACACAAGACCAGACAGACAGACATTGTGGCTTCCCCTGTATGAGTATTACACAAGACCAGACAGACAGACATTGTGGCTTCCCCTGTATTGAGTATTACACAAGACCAGACAGACAGACATTGTGGCTTCCCCTGTATTGAGTATTACACAAGACCAGACAGACAGACATTGTGGCTTCCCCTGTATGAGTATTACACAAGACCAGACAGACAGACATTGTGGCTTCCCCTGTATTGAGTATTACACAAGACCAGACAGACAGACATTGGCTTCCCCTGTATAGAGTATTACACAAGACCAGACAGACAGACATTGTGGCTTCCCCTGTATAGAGTATTACACAAGACCATACAGACATTGTGGCTTCCCCTGTATTGAGTATTACACAAGACCAGACAGACAGACATTGTGGATTCCCCTGTATTGAGTATTACACAAGACCAGACAGACAGACATTGTGGCTTCCCCTGTATTGAGTATTACACAAGACCAGACAGACAGACATTGTGGCTTCCCCTGTATGAGTATTACACAAGACCAGACAGACAGACATTGTGGCTTCCCCTGTATTGAGTATTACACAAGACCAGACAGACAGACATTGTGGCTTCCCCTGTATTGAGTATTACACAAGACCAGACAGACAGACATTGTGGCTTCCCCTGTATGAGTATTACACAAGACCAGACAGACAGACATTGTGGCTTCCCCTGTATTGAGTATTACACAAGACCAGACAGACAGACATTGGCTTCCCCTGTATAGAGTATTACACAAGACCAGACAGACAGACATTGTGGCTTCCCCTGTATAGAGTATTACACAAGACCATACAGACATTGTGGCTTCCCCTGTATTGAGTATTACACAAGACCAGACAGACAGACATTGTGGATTCCCCTGTATTGAGTATTACACAAGACCAGACAGACAGACATTGTGGCTTCCCCTGTATTGAGTATTACACAAGACCAGACAGACAGACATTGTGGCTTCCCCTGTATGAGTATTACACAAGACCAGACAGACAGACATTGTGGCTTCCCCTGTATTGAGTATTACACAAGACCAGACAGACAGACATTGTGGCTTCCCCTGTATGAGTATTACACAAGACCAGACAGACAGACATTGTGGCTTCCCCTGTATTGAGTATTACACAAGACCAGACAGACAGACATTGGCTTCCCCTGTATTGAGTATTACACAAGACCAGACAGACAGACATTGTGGCTTCCCCTGTATTGAGTATTACACAAGACCAGACAGACAGACATTGTGGCTTCCCCTGTATTGAGTATTACACAAGACCAGACAGACAGACATTGGCTTCCCCTGTATTGAGTATTACACAAGACCAGACAGACAGACATTGTGGCTTCCCCTGTATTGAGTATTACACAAGACCAGACAGACAGACATTGTGGCTTCCCCTGTATTGAGTATTACACAAGACCAGACAGACAGACATTGGCTTCCCCTGTATAGAGTATTACACAAGACCAGACAGACATTGTGGCTTCCCCTGTATTGAGTATTACACAAGACCAGACAGACAGACATTGTGGCTTCCCCTGTATTGAGGAGTATTACACAAGACCAGACAGACATTGTGGTTTCTTATGGTAAAATTGTATGTATACCAAATGTCTCAGAATTAATTTCTTTATAATTTATTATCAGCAAATGTTTAATTTGTATGGTTATTTTAAATATTTGTACCCTCGGAGTAGTGTAAAAATTACTCAGGCAGAACAGGGCCTCATGAATGGAAACAGTTTAGGAGGCCCTGCCACACCTCAAAAAGTCGGTACCCTCATTCCCACACCCTTCTATTGCTCCAGAGTTACAGAGCAACGCAGACTCCAGGGTGTATTGCCCCAGAGTTTCAGAGCAACGCAGACTCCAGGGTGCATTGCCCTAGAGTTACAGAGCAACGCAGACTCGAGGGCACAGAAGGCTGAGCTCAGCATCTCAGTGGACGAAACAGCTTTTAGCTGAAACGTGGTAAGGGATGAAACTAGTTACATCAGACTCTGGTCCTAACAGCCTGACTCCAGTCTGTACCTTCTTGGTCAACTCTGTTCCCTAACTCCATGGAATACACACCCAGCACAGGGTGTTCTTGGTGGCTGGAATAAGACATGCTGGTGGTGTGAACAAGAAGTTAACAGGTTAGGCAGACCTTTACATAGGGAACAACAAACACATCCCTGCACACACTTGTGTGTACCTACACATCACACACATGCACTTGCATACACACATGCATGTATACACACACAGGCATGCACAGGCACACATGCATGAACACACCCTTCCCCAGACTGGCTGTACTGGGCAACTTATAATTGCTGCATTATGTGAAGTGACCAGAAAGCTGAACAAGACAGAGCTCTGAGGCAGCAGGTGGTGAGGTCAATCTGGAAACAGGAGCCAGGAGGTCCAGGGTGGGTCTCATCTCACGAACCACAATGTGACGCTGGACACTGCGAGACACCGACAGCCCCAGGGATGGAAGCCCCCAGACCTCTACAATTCTAGCTGACCATGTCATGCTCTTCTCTTTCACCCCAGATTGGAGACCCACACTTGGTGATCTGCATGGACTGTTCGGCAGACACCATGACCAACCGCCTTCTGCAGAGAAGCCAGAGCAGCCAGCGTGGGGAGGACACTGCCAAGACCATTGCCAAGCGTCTGGAGGCCTACCACCGAGCATCCATTCCTGTCATCGCCTACTATGAGACAAAAACCCAGCTACGGAAGGTGAGTCTCATCTCCTTCAAATGAGCTGCTTGCTCTTTTCTCTCTCAAGAGGAGGGAAAGTAGAGGCAAGCCTTCCTGTGAGATCCAGGGAAGCTGCAGGCCGCTGCAGGATTGAGACCAATCCTGCTTTCTTCCTTGCTATCGTCACGGTGGTGCACATTGTAATCCCAGCACTCAGGAGGCAGAGGCAGGCGGAGCGCTGTGAACCTGGCCAGCCTGGTCTACATAGCAAGCTCCAGGCTAGCCAGGGCTATATAGGGAGAACATGTCTTTAAAAAAAAAAAAAAAAAAAAAAGCTGAATATCTGTTGTCAGGTGGCCACAGAAGTCGGTCATCAGTTAGCAGCAGGTGCCGTTGTAGTCGCTGAAACTTATTTTCCCAAAAGACAGCAGAGCCTAAAGCACAAGCCTGGAATCCCAGCCACGGGGAGGCTGAGACAGGAAGAGTTCATGTTCAAGACCCACTTGGGCAGGTAATTGAGCCTCTATCTCAAGGTAGCTGGCCTGAGGAGCTGGGGATACAGTTCAATGGAACACCCACCTAACAGGCATGAGGCCTGGGGAGCACTCTCCTAACAGGCATGAGGCCTGGAGAGTGCTCACCTAACAGGCATGAGGCCTGGGGAGTGCTCACATAACAGGCATGAGGCCTGGAGAGTGCTCACATAACAGGCATGAGGCCTGGGGAGCACTCTCCTAACAGGCATGAGGCCTGGGGAGCACTCTCCTAACAGGCATGAGGCCTGGAGAGTGCTCACCTAACAGGCATGAGGCCTGGGGAGCACTCTCCTAACAGGCATGAGGCCTGGAGAGTGCTCACCTAACAGGCATGAGGCCTGGGGAGTGCTCACCTAACAACAGGCCTGGGTTCAATCTCCAATACTGAAAAGTAAAAAAAGGAAGGGGGCAAGCTGAAATGAGAGTTCTACCACCAACTGTAGGTGGCGCTCTATAGACCTCAGCTAAATAGGATGGGCCATACGCCGGACTCCTCTAGATCCTAGAGGAGTCCTTTGGATTCTGGAGTTCACACAGGGCATGATTGGCACTTGGCTCTCGATGCTCTTTCAGAAGACCTGGGTTCGATTTCTAGCACCTACATGGTTACTCACAACCATTTCTTAAAGAGTCCCATGGAATCTGACACACTCTTCTGTCCTCCGAGGGTACTGCACACACATGGTGCACAGTTTACATGCAGGCAATACAACCATAGAAATAAAAAATTAGCCGGGTGTTGGTGGCGCACGCCTTTAATCCCAGCACTCAGGAGGCAGAGGCAGGCGGATCTCTGTGAGTTCGAGATCAGCCTGGTCTACAAGAGCTAGTTCCAGGGTAGGCTCCAAAACCACAGAGAAACCCTGTCTCGGAAAAAAAAAAAAAATTAAAGAAATTCAGGGCTGCAAGAACCTTCTTTGTAAGGCTAAATCACCTGGGAAGTTTCCCCACGTTGTGCTGCCTGGAACAGCCAAGGAATTGCCCAGGTAGAAGGGAAGTTCTTTCCCACTTTAGTCTGAGACTGGGGAAAGCTGGATTGTAATTTAGTGTATCACATTTCAGAATGAGAAAATCCCCTCCCTCTCTCTCTTGAATTATCTGAATGTAAACCTGACGACTCGAAGGAGAACGGCTCAGTGACACCAAACTAATAGGGTTCTCAGAGAAACCTGCATTCGCAGACCTTACAATTCTGTGTTACTCTCCAAGAAATCAGGTTCTCAGGCCTCTCTGGCTCATCTCTCAGGCTTCCCCTTACTGGGGATACTGGCAGCTGGACCCTCAGAGAAGTTAGTGGGTGTCCATTGAAAATGGACACCAGAGAACAGAGCGGGACACTGCACACACAGCTGCTGCCAAATCAGATTTAACAACTCCAAGCCTAAAATGCATTTGTGACACAGAAATAATGCATGGCTTCTGCTTCCTGTGTTAAAATGCAAAGCGGGAGCCACACAGTAGGTTTCTCCCTTCCATCTGGACTCTGCGGCGGCTGCCACCAGCCCCTCATATAGAAGAGCTAGCCCAAGGGAGGGAGAGCAAGCCAGCAGAGGGTGCATTTGCTACTAAATGAGTAGCTGGGAATGAAGCATTGGTGAAAAGTGCCAACACTGAGCAAAGACTGCTGGGACAGTGGCCTGGGTGTCCAGACGCTTCTTGGAAAGTCCCAGGCCAGATGGGAACTTTGATGAGTCATCTGACAGCAGCCGCTGGAACCCTTCCAGGCCGTTGCTCTGTGATTCCTCATGGGGAGAGCTTTCCCCACTAGTGTAAAGGAATACAAGATCATTATTGAAAATATAGACAACCCATTTCTGAGTCCCCCACCCGCCCAGGGTGGACACTCTTTAGAGCATTGACTGCAGAGGACATGGCCTGGACATGGCGGTGGGTGGGCAGGGTCACAGAACACATGGTCTGGACATAGTCTGGACGTGGTGATGGGTAGACGTGGTCACAGAACAGCACATGGTCACCACATGGCCCGGACATGGCGGCAGGCGTGGTCACAGCCGGGCTAAGCAGACA
This sequence comes from Cricetulus griseus, assembly GCF_003668045.3. Lineage (NCBI taxonomy): Eukaryota > Metazoa > Chordata > Mammalia > Rodentia > Cricetidae > Cricetulus > Cricetulus griseus. The sequence continues at coordinate 6,873,572 of NW_023276806.1, forward strand.
CTAACCCCAGTCTGCACTGACGTTGGGTTGGTTCCAGAAGCCCACATCACCAAGACATGAAGACGACAGGTGCAGCCCTGGAAGCCATCAGCTTCACTACATCCTCAGAGGGAAGCACATCCACCGGGGTCACCCTCCTCACTTCCCAGTGCCAGCTCCAGTTAAAAACAAACAACTAACAAAATCCAACCTTCTCTATACTGATGAGGTCATCCCTAAAGTTTCAGACCCTTGAAGGCAAATCCCTCATCAGAAGCGAACCTGCTCCCCTGGTTTTCTGCAACAAGCTCCGTGACATCACAGTTTCACCACAGATTCAGCACTGGAGTCTTGGGAGTGAACTAAGTCATGAAATTGCTTGTGATGGGAAAGTGAAGCCCTGTGGTGATGGGGACCATGACAGTGTGTGGAGGCTGGTTCTCTCCTGTCCGCCCCAAGGGGGCCCTGTTCTCACTCTGCTCACCCCATGAATCCTTTTCTGTTCTCAGAGGACAAGGAACCCAGGCGTCTTCTTAGCTCACTTGTTTTAGATTTGCTAAATCTGGAAGCACCAAAACTGGACCTTAGAATAAGTGGGCTGGGCATGGTGATACATACCTGTAGCCCCAGCACTCAGGAGGTGTGGTTCCAGGCCAGGCTGGGAGTCATAGCAAGTTCAAGACCAACTTGGGCTACATGACTCCTTGTCTCAAAACAAAACAAAACACCCCACAAAACTTAGCTCTGCACATGTAACTTGGTTCTGTCTCATTCCCGCGCAACTCTATATAGAAACACCACAGACACCCCTGCCTGCCATTAGAAAAGAGGCTGACTGTGTGCTTACGAATGTTACTCTTGCAACTGCTTCTCTAGCCTAATGAGGATGGCCAACTGCTCATTTGTTTCACACCTTAGCAAAAAGCTACTTTCTACTGGGAAAGCCCAACTGTTTCATTTTGTTTTTAAACTTCCAGGCATTTGGACTTCACAGAAGCAAACACCACAGCATGAGACTCCAGCGAACAGTTTTCTTTAACAACAACAACAAAAATCCCAATCCTTGTATTTAAACCATGCTGCAAAATGAAGGCAGTATTACATAGAAACTTTGTGGGCAGGGTCCTATGAAACCTCCGAGGTTCAGCACCAGCTAGCCTTCCCCCCTGACCCTCACACACACACACACACACACACACACACACACACACACACACACACACACACACACACACCAGCTTGAGTCTAATCGGTCAGGAACTCCCAAGCATTGCCCTTCAGAGCTGGCACTCAAAGGCTTTCTGTGTCTCCTGGTTTCCATGAGAGCATCCCTTAGCTCCCTATGACGCCCAGGATCTCGCACTAGAAACAGGCTGTCCTCCACTAGCCCCTGCGTGGGAGGAAGGGAGAACATGCCACTCAGGGCAGTCTTTCAGCCAGCTGTTCCGAGTCTACCTACCTGCGAGACGCTGGGTATACAATGCTGAGGAATGACTCTGTCCTGAGGAACCAGTGCCCGATCGCATAATGGTGAAGACTCCCTGCTCAAACGATAGGCAAGCTGAAGAACCTTCCCAGCCCATCTGTGAGGTCCCTGTACAAATCAGTTTTAGCAAATACTGCTAAATCAGCATAACCTCATCCCTACCTGCCATGAGTAACTAACTCCTCACCCCATCACCTGCCAGGGGCTGTCTCATCATCTCAGCTTGCCCTTGTCTGTGACAGGATCCAGGCTGACCTTAAATTTCCTATGTGTGGGAAAGTGGCCTTGAACTCCTGATCTTTCTGCCTCTACCTCCCAAGTGCCGAGATACCACACATGGCTTCTACCCTGGCTCATCTATCTCAGGAACCATTAGGTGGGTTAGCTAGCAAACGTATCCCATGCTGGTGTTTGCTACCTTTTAGTCACACAGACACACACACACAGACACACCTTTTATTTTTTTAAAGACAGCTGTCTGGTGGTAAACTCTTTTCATCCCATCACACGGGGAGGTGGAGGCCAGTCTGGTCTCCATAGTGAGTTTCAGGCCTCCTAAGCTGACATAGTGAGACCCTGTCTCAAAACCAAACCAAACCAAGTGAACTCCGACGTGACTGGTTTGAGCATGTGCACAACAGTCCAGTTCGCTCAGCTCTGGTTCCTTTTCTGTAACATCAGAAACAGGTCCAGGAGCCCAGGTGCCTCGTCAATATCAGGCACCGCCACTGCTGGTGCAGGGCACTCAGCTTTACTTCAGCTGTTGTCAGTTTGTTGCGGGATTCTACCGCCTGCTTCGTGTTCTTTGGGGACCTCGGTGTGCCTCTTGGTTTCCACAGGGCGGGTGCACACATTTCTTTGCAGCCCGCTCTCCACTTCCCTTTCAACCGTGGTTTCTTAACGCACGTCCCACCATCCAGCCATTTTAAACTAGGGGACAAGTATCAAACTTTAGTTCTGTGGTCTGCCCCAACCCTGTCACTTCCTTGGCCTTGTGAGCTTGGGCAACATAAGTCATCTTTCAGTGTCACCTGTCCTTCAGGCCCCGGTTATTACTTGATTACTTAAGCGTCACATGTGCGGGTTGTGTGTGACTCCCTAATCCACAGCCCCTGTGCGTGTCTATCGTGTCGTGTGGACTCCTGCTGTGCTGCTCTGTCAAGGAGCCTCTTGCTCTTGCAGATCTTCACTGCAGTCTCCCGGCAGCTTGGTACCTCAGTGTGGACTATGCTGGCACTGAGGCAGAGGGAGCTGGGCGCTGTGAGGGACCCAAGCACAGGGGTGGAAGAGGCTCCGGCTCAGAGGCAGAGTACTTCAATCGAGGATCCTAACAGGACCTTTAAAATATGTGCACTTTGAGGAGTATGGCCCACCAAACAGGCCAGGAAACTCTCAGAAGCCCCGCCCCCACACCCCACTGTCTCCTTAGGTCACATTCTTTTCCACGAGGATCAACAGTAATCCCTGGCTCTCACGAGTTATCTATCTTTATGTTCTGATCATCTAAGTATAGGCCGATACAGCTAGCTTTATTTCTGGTCATGTATAGATGACCAAAATCCCCAGCACTGTGTAAACTTAATATGGATCTCTGCTATTCCAGCACTTGGGAAGGTGGGTGGAGGCAGGATCCTGTTACATAATCGTTTGAGGCCAGTCTGGAATACTTGAGACTTCCTCTCAAAAAAATGCAAAGGGGAAATGAAATTTAATAAATAAAAATATTGCTAGATATATTTCTTGGGAGTGTTTAAACATGTAAAAATTGATTGCTGGTTGCAAAATTAAACCTACTGTAGGTAAGTAACAAGAGTTAAAAGGAAACATTGTTTCTCAAAGTTACCTCAAACAGCCCTCAAGAAAAGTGTCACCTGCGCATCCATCCATGTTTCCTGCAGTACTAGCCCCATGTTCAAGTGTGGGGTCAACTCAGAAGCCCGACAAAGGACGGGTAAAGATGTAGTTTATTCAAGCCTCAAAAGAAAAACATTGCTTGTATACAGCGAAGTGAAAGATGTGGAGAGCAGGTTAATACTCAGAAAAAGCAAATGTTGCATGTTTTCTCTGGTATGCAGAATCAAGATTCTAAAAAATAAGACATTAAAAAGGGGGGGGGTATTGTTTGGAAGACAGAGGGGCCAGTGGGAGACAGGATGAAAGAACAGAGAGCTATCCATGATTGAGGTATGCCATGTGCAATTATGAAGACATCATGGTGAAACCCATTATTTAGTACAATTAGCATATGGTGAAGCCATCTTAAAAATGTGTCGATTGTGCAGTCCCTCTGGCAAGGAGTTGGCAGCTGCTTTACTGCACAGGGCTTGAGCTATTCCCAGGACCCTGTGCTTCAGCAGGTTCTTAGACTTTCAGCCTAGTCTCCGGCAGGGACCCATCATCACCAGGACTCTGCCTTCTTCTAATATTACTTTTCCATTGGTTAGCATTTGAATGAACCTCTACGCAGCCACAAGGCTTTAAGCCTTCAGGACAACCAACTCTTCTGGACAACTTCGCCTTTTTAAAGTTAATTTAAAAAAATTTGGCCACAGTAGCCTTTGGAAACTTTCCCTTCCTTAGAGCGCCACAGCCCAATATGAGGACACCATTGGTGGCTATGGCTTCAGTTACCATCTGCTCACTGACCTGTGCGTAGTTCCATCAAGGATGGCAGCTGGGCAGTTCAGTCCCTCTTCAAGTGCTAACACCCCATCAACCTTTACTTAAGTAAGCAGGGCTATCTGTCTAAGGCATGCCATCAGCATCCCTCTGGCCTCCTCAGAGCTTCTAGGGGTCAGACCTCTGCCTCCTTAAGAGGAGCTGTGTGTGAACAATCCCCAGTGGCTGATTGATGTCCAGGAAACCGCTGACTCCCATCTGTTGCTGGCTTCCTCTATCTATCATCTATCTTCAACAACTCTGCCCCTAGTCCATCTGAACATTGGGGGCCGAGGCTTGCTTCCTTATCCACATCCCTGCTTCTGCCCCCTCTAATTTGGGCTGCATTCCCACCGTGATCTAAGTAACTCAGTGCGTTCAGGACTCTCATGGAACACCAAAGGGTCCACTGATTCCTAACAATACTTGGAGCACGGCCCTTGGCTTGCTGCTTAGATGGACTTTGAGCTTTAGAACACTTGTAGGTTCGTAGATCAGTTGAAGAGTTCCCAGATCAACATCACTCAACAGTCATCCATTTGCCACACAACTGATGAACCTATACTTGTCACCCAAAGGCAATGTTTGCCATCAATAGCTTAGTGTGTTTGGCCCACTTTGTAACATGAAGCGACGGCACTCAGATTCCTACTTACTCTTCTCCCATATGCTGGAACTGCTCTTTTCCTTGTCATGGCAGCACTATACAGTATGTGTCCCTTCCAGACTGGCTTCTGTCACGTACTAACATGCAGGTAAATCTCATATCTTCATTATTTCATTTTAGTGCTGAGTGTCCTCCATTGTCTGGAGGTCACTGACTGTAAATACTAACACATCTTGGTAACCTTCGGGTTACCAATCATGAAGATGTAAGCAAGCACACGCAGGCTTGGGGTGTTGGGGTTCAGTGTGGAATAAGGCTGCTACAGTTGTTTCACATCCTAGGCAGCATTTGGTGGCATCAGCCTTGGGGTTTGGGACATTCTAATAAATGCATAGTGCTGCTCTCTCATTTTAATCTAGGAATATAACTACTGGTTTTAGAGATAGGGTCTCACTACACAGCCTTGGCAGGCCTGGAGCTTGATATGTGGACCAGGCTGGTCTTGAACTCAGAGATCTGCACTCCTCTGTGCCTTGAGTGCTGCCACTAATGTGTGAGCCACCACAAAGGCACTTGCTTTTGAAGCAATCATTTTCCACTCTAGTCTCTGTGGGTTTGGAGGGAGAGCACGTTTTAAGTTTGCTGAGCAAAAGCAGGTAATTGTGTTTCATTATTTTAAAGATGGGCATTTCCAAGCAGGGCAGGGGGTCAATAACTAACTCTCTTCCTCTCAAACACAGGTAAACGCAGAAGGAACCCCAGATCAAGTGTTTCTTCAGCTCTGCACAGCTATTGACTCTGTTTTCTGAAGGAGAAAGCGCACAACTGTTCAGGAAAGTAGAAAGAGAGACATGAAATTCACCCCTTGCACACATTTCCCTTGGTCGCCACCAGGCCTAGCAGGCTGTTTCCTTCCCAGCTCAGCCCTCGCGAATGTCATCTGGAAACCACGCATGGTGTCTGTGGGACTGTCCACTGTGTCCTCCTGTAGACAGCTCTCCCCTTTGGTACACTTGTTTTTCTGTCACCAGGCTGTACCCCAGAGCAGCGGCACGGGAAGAGCAGTGTGGGATGTGTCTGCTAGCTGTGCCCAGGCCCACCTGGAGTCTGATGCATCATACAGAGAGAACAGAACCCTAACTCTCCAGCACAGCTTCCTCCCTGATGTGGGTCCTTGGCATGGGGACGAGCTTGGACATGTCACCCTGTACTGGCTCTGTGGGGACTTTTAGATGCCCAGAGATGCTGTCCAGCTTCTCTAAGACAGCAAAACGGCAATCAGGACTATCCATTTGTGGGACTAGCAACATCGAATAGTGTCATAAAGGCTAACACGCCTGAGCAGCTGCATGAGCCACCCTCCACGTGGTGGTTATGTCCCAGCAATTCCACAGATTAGTGCCAGAGACTGGAAGTAACTTAAAAGCAGAGAGACAGTTGTTACTTCACTGACAGAACCATCTTGTTCTGACCTGAAGTGTCTACTCCCAGTGCTGGGGCCGGGCTGGGGGCATGGGTGTTCTGCGGCTCCTGGGTTGTATCTGTTTCATGGGCCTGCTCCATGGGTAAACACGTGCATCACACCTGTGAAGTGTGCATCTTTTGTACTGAGTTGTTGAGCTGGAGCCACTCTGTCTTCTGAAATACCTGCATCTTACACTCAACCACTATACAACAAGCAGTTCGGTTTGCATGATTATTTTCCTCAGTTGAGTGTGCAAATACAGAATGGTTTCCAGGACAGAACCGTATTTTTAAAATCACCCCCCCCAAACAGTTATGTACAAATGAAATAAATGGAAGCCAGGATAACTCTTTCTCTATTTATTTGTAACTCACATCGTTCTGGAAAGCCTTTGGAAGCTTTCATTCCAAACAGAAGCAAACACAGTAAAAGAGTTTAAAATTCTGATCCACTTGTATGGTTTGAACTTTGGCCACAGACCAGATCTGAGCTATTACAGAGAAATTGTTCATGTATTCAATGATACACTGTCATTTTCACATTTCATTTTCCCTAGCACTGTTTCCTAAACAGAAATGTCAGTGTGTGCTAGACAAGAAATTAAGTTTCTTTGGTTACAATTAGGTCTCTGTTACCAGAAGGGGTGCAACGAGTTCCCAAATTCACAGAGCTGTTGAATGCTTATACCACCCCAAGCTGTCACATGAGTATTCGAGCAAAGGTGAAAAGCGCTGCTTCAGGATAAAACATAAACAAGTCACCTAGGGGTTAACAGTCTCCAGACACAAAACACAATCAGGCAAACACTGGCCCACAGCTGTGGATGAGGAAACGAGGCAGCAGACCTGAGGCAGCAGACCTGCAAGCCAGCGAGCCTGGGGCTCCTCAGGGCAGGTAGGTGGCAGCTACTTTGGAAAACCTCAACAGGACTTAGTACTGGGGATGCAGATCAGTTTTCCAAAGAGTAGCCGAGACTCACATTGCTCTGTGAATGGCTCTAAGCGGCATCACTACGCCAAAGTCATCGGATTTTAAAACATGAAAGGACCTTAGCCGTTTCAGCCTAGCAAAAGGCTGTGCATGTATGTGGACAACCTCAGAACACAAATGTAAACTCGCTGGCTCTAACCTATGTTCAAGGCCACACCTGTGCTCTCCCTGACGCCACCAACTGGACCCTCCCCCTCTCACATCTGGCTCAAGCTACACTGCCTGTCTCCAAAGATAGCTGACTCTGGGCCCTTACACCAGTATTCTCTTGCCTGCTCCTACAGCTTATCCACACAGCTAGTTCCCGGACTCCAAGCTCATTACCCTTGCCACTGAGGGTTTCTCAGCCCATTCGACCTAACTGGCAATGCTCTTCCCAGCCCTGTGTTGCTGGCTTCTAATTAGGGAGCATATAAGTTTATTTGCACACCGCTGTCTTCTGTGCTGTGTCTATGAGCTTCACAAAGGCCTGGCTTTTCTATCGCAGGAGCCCTCAACCGTCTCTTGCTACTGAGGACTAATGTGTTTTAACTCTCAGTGCCTTCCATTTTCCCATTACTTGCAGTTAGCACAAGTCAGTGACTAGTTTCTAGGATTCAATCAAAGGTACTTCACTTACCAACTGTGACTGAGACCCAAAATGTCACTACAAGCATGACAGAGTCACACCCATGCTGAATGATCTGACTGGCTGAACCAGTCTTCAAGTAAAGTTGGATGCAAAGGCTGTCTCTGTCCTCTAGGGTGTAACGAAGAACCTCCTGAGACACACCTTTGAAGAGTTACTGGCGCCTCATGGATTGGGCCCCACTACCTTCTAAAGAAAAAAAAAAAAAAAACAGTGTGACTAACCAAAACACTGGGTTACATAACCAACGAATCCTTGTAGAGAGTCTGTTAAAATGTCAGGGCTTAGAGACACAGACATGGACTGTATTCTCAAGCAGCTCAGTGGGGCACAGCTCTCAGAAAAAAATCCATTTAACAGATATGTAAGCCCTGTAAGCAAAGCACTGGGGTTTGGTTCCCTCTGGGATCATAAGAACAGTAGCTAACCATTCCACTGAAAAGCAAAACTTTATAGGCTTAAGAAGGACAATGCCAGCCAGACGCTGGTGGCGCATGCCTTTAATCTCAGCACTCGGGAGGCAGAGGCAGGGGGATCTCTGTGAGTTGGAGGCCAGCTTGGTCTCCAGAGCGAATGCCAGGATAGGCTCCAAAGCTACCCAGAGAAACCCTGTCTCGAAAAACCAAAAAAGAAAAAAAAAAAAAAAGGACAATGCCTAGAGACGCTGGTTTTCCCCAGTGCACCCAGAACAATGGACGTTACACTTAGCTATCCACAGTAAGTTTATTCAACATATCTAACGTGGCTGTAAGGGAAACTGCACAAAACAAGACTTCTCTATTACAGAGGTACCCCATTTTCTGTCAGCCTTTGAAAATTGTTCCTCATACCTCAGTAAACGGTGTTCTGTGACTAATGTAAGTGAAAGGAGGGAGAGAAGACTCAAGGGATAGTATGGGGTGTGGTCCTGTGAGTCAGTCACAATGGTGGGGGACTCTGGGACTTCTCCGGCCACACACAGGCCTCTCTCTCATGGGCCCAGGTTTGTACTCTAGTAATACACAAGGAAAAGGGCATGGAGAACACGCTGATGGTGGGGCTGTTTCTGCTTGGGAAACACAGCGATAAATCTTAGACAAGTCTCATCACTTCACTAACAATAGGACCCTGGGTGAGATCTCCCATGAAAACGGAGTAATAAGTGAACCTAACTCACTGGGCCGAGAACCCAATGAGTGCCCCAGGCTTGCTTTGTGTACAGTAAGTGCTGTATCAGCATCTGCTATCGGTGCCACCCCCTAACGTCAGAGCGATGGCTTTTGGTGTGTTATTAGTAGCAAACACCGTAAGCATCATATGCCACCAAGTAAACCTGGCCTACTAAGACACCTGACAACACTGCTTCTCAAGCAATGGTCAGCAGCCAGATTTCCCTGCAGACAGACGGAAGAGCACTGCGCACTTCTGCAACCCTCAACAGAAACACAAGAAAACGTTCCCACCAAGATATAGTAGGGGTGATGTGCTTAGAGCTAAGAAATCCAAAGTAAATACATCTTCTGTCCAAACAGGAGAAACCCGCACCCTACCTCAGTCTTAAAGCCTTGGCCTTTGGAAGATGCATCCGGGTGGGTTTGCCTGCTCTGCTGATCTTATTACAGCCGTATCACTCATATCCCTTCCAAAGTGTCCTTCAAGCTTTATGGGGCTTTGGGATGGATATGAAGTGCTCTTCAAGAAAACGATGTGGCACCACTATTTCTACAGACAGCCCAAGTGTCCTGCATATTACAGACAGAGGCTGCCGTCTGGCATGTGCACTGAGCATTTAGCACAGAGATCCCTAGTGTAACTGTCTCTCCTTCACTAATGACCCAGAGATAAAAGCCTGACTACTTTTCTTTCTGAGTACAATAGACTGCATCAATATGACCAGTGATACATAATCAATATATTATTTAAACTTCTCATTTCCATAGTTAAAATTCTGTATTTTATTAATTAAAAAATTCAGGGTAGATTTTACCTTGCTAAGTGTTGAAAAGAATTAGTAAATAATGTCCCCTGAACTTAAAAACAGGAAACACAAATAATGTTAAAAACAAGACTGGTGTAATGCTTAACCCACCATAGAACATACTCTCTCTTCCTAGTTGATAATTTTTGGAAATCACCTGTTTCTACACATGGGGACTTGATTCTGTCAGGATAAAATGACCTGATTAACTTTTTGACCTATACTTAAGCCCCCCATCTGGACATGAGTGAGTACCCTACGGTGAATGTTTTAGCACGCTGGACAAGAACTCTGACACCTCTAGCAGGTTCAAGCGCACACTCTCTTCCATAACACACTCCTCACCCTTTCTTTATAAAGAACAGAGAGCAAATACAGATGAAACATTTAAGTGATGAGCTCTAGTTTTAACCCTTGTTGAGAAGGAAGCCACAACAAGCGTTCTATAATATAAACAAACATAGCCACATACTTTATTCCTCACAGTTCTCCCGACAAATGAACATTATTCAACAACGTACTGTATACACAGATAAGAAACATACAAAATGTTTTAAATGATGCACAACAAAATCCAGCAGTATAAAAGAATGCTTGTGAACTCTTGCTCACTGTGCAGACTACATTTAATCACTCATTAAATAGTAATAAAAATACAATCTTTTATGGATCTTGTGCAGACTACAAAAGAGGGGAAATTATCACCATATATATGATTTTTATATTAGGCAGTTTTCTTTGACAGAGGCAGAGGCTGTGTCCTTTAAAGGGTTAATGTTGTGAACCAGACTTTACACAGTTACTACCACTGGCACTTTTCACCACAGTCTGTACACGTCACATGATCATCTTATACAACATGACATTTAAAAAATATACCTGCGTGACAACTTTATGCCATTCACACCCCATGAGCTGGTTACGGAAACCAAGCACAGCTATCTCGCGCTGTGCCCTGGGGAAGGACAGTTCATCGTGATTACAAGTTAGGACCACACCATTAAGCAGCTCCAGTCTACTAAAGGCCATCAGTGACCACCGGACAGTGAGTTCTTTTAGAGTACACATCCTAGAAGCAAACACCATCATTGGTTAAAACTTCGTCTATATGTCAGTTTCTGCTCTGAATACTATTTTCACAAAACTGAAAGCTACTGAACTGATTTAATATAAATACTTTGTCTTTCCATCATCATAGTTATGACTGAGGTCTCTGAAACCTTTGGAATTTACTCTGGCATTAACTCAAGCTCTCGCTTCCACCTCACCCATCACGATCACCACCTACAAGGCTCTCTGTGGTGGTGACAATTTCACCAGGGAAACTCTCAGCTCACCAGGAATGTTCAGCTGCTCATCCACAGCCACTCGGTGTGGAGCTGCACTTGACGAGAACACGCGGGAGCTCTCATGCCCGAGTGTCCGAACCGCACACAGCACCAACAATGATGCCAGTGCTGTGTGCTGACGAGAACTAGTGCCGGCACTCTCTTCCATGTCATCTGTTGGCTGGGAAGTAGTTGGGGTCAAGGTAACTATAACTAGTGCCCTGGGACACACAGTAGTCTCTGTCTAAGAACGTCTCAGACTTATAAACAGGTTCTAACTGGTGATCTTCCTTGTGAATATCTGTTTCATGTGGGCTGCAAGGAGAGAACACACACACAGACTCATCACTACAAAACTCCAGGTACATTTTGATCTACCTACTATAAAATCCTCTTTGCTAAATTGATCCCTAGGAAAGCTTAATGGACGGCTGCTCAACGAGATCAGATTGATTTAAAGAAAATTTTAATTGCTTAATTAAATTTAATTAATAACAGTATAGTTATACTTTAAAGAAGTTGGAAATAAAGTTCACTGCTTGAGGTTCCTGTCCCCAAAATAAAGAAAACACTTACCAGTCTGAACAAGAGTCACAGAAATCCAAAGACATTTCTGGAGGACAGTCCTGGCAGTGCCACCGAACACCCTGGATAGGTTCTACACCGCAGTTATCACACTGCAACAGACACAGAAAGGCAGAGCATTGGCTATGTTTCTTTTCTAGTAGGAAGCACACGGTTATGGCACTGACAGACCCTTTCCCCAAGCTGTAGAAATACCTAACACACTGGCTTAATTTAGACACAGTTCCCAGTGAAGCAGATAAAAGTTTATGACGCAAGACCAGACCACTGGTGGGTGACAAACAATCTTTGTATTTACCCAAGAGGTTCTTAAGTCAGTCACCTCAAACTTGGGCACCGTGCCCACCATTCACTGGGAACCAGTGTGTGACTGTGAACACTTGACTTACTCACACTGGACCTAGAGCTGCCCAGGCATGTACTGGCAGGCAGCAGGAAGACACCATCAAACTCCTCTCTTGATGGTCACCAGGCTGAGCCCTGAGAGCAAAGCCTATGACGACAAGAAGGCTGGGACAAGAAGGCTGGTCCAGCTTGTCTTTCAGTGTGGAACTCTGGGAACCAAAGTTCACTGGTTTGGATGAGAATGACCCCACTGCTCATACATTTGAGTGCTTGGTCCCCAGCTGGTAGAACTGTTTGGGAAGGGTTAGGAGGGGGGCTTTGAGTTTCAAAATCCAAGTCTGCCCTTGTCTCTTTTCTGCCCACTGCCTACGGATCAGGATATAAAGCTCTCAGTCACTGCTCTGTCGCAATGCCACACGGTCTGCTTGCTTCTCACCACGACAGTCAGGGACTCACCCTCTCAAACTCTAAGCAAGGCCCCAACTAAGTGCTTTCCTTTGTGAGAGCTTCCTTGGCCATGGTGTCTCTTCACAGCAACAGAACTGACACCGAGGAAATCTCGTTTCTACATTCTCTGATGACACCCTGCCCAACACGCCATGGCTAAGGTCTACACCTCAACTATGAGAAGACCCAGTTTCTTCTCAAAAAGTCTAGAAGCCAGTTAGGAAGATCTGTTAGGGGTGAGTAAGGACACTGGAATGTCCTGAGGGAAGGCTACTCCACAGGCCCAGAAGTCACTCACAGCAGGCACCAACTCTATGTACATGTGCACACGGCAATGGCAACAGCAACGCCACATCACGGCTCTGCTGAACTCTCTCCAACCCCATTCCATGCAGTCACTTCCAATGGCTAGTCTATCTCCACAGAGCCGGACAATTCAGGCAGGACACACTTTCTTTTATAATCCTCAGGCTCCGAGATGCCGCCTGTCTCTGGTCTTACCTTCTTTTAATCTAGCCCTCACGCTAGAAGGATCTCTAGCCCCACCTCACTTACATATTTATATATTTCATTATAGCACATGAGTAAACTACTTTAGAATACTTAGTAATAGTGAATGATTAAGAACTGTGAAGTCTAAACTTGGTGCTTTCTTAAAGCTGGCAGAACCCATTTTCTTGAAATGCAAATTTCGTGTTATTTGCTGTTCTAAAGTTCTGCATTGTTTAAACTCCTTGGCAGAATCTCCAGCTCCCTTCACACAGCCTCTGAGAACTTTACGCACTCTCTAGGTGTGCTCGGTTATTACTCAGCTATTTTGAAGCCCTACATTTCTAGGGTTTCATTTAATTTTTAAGACAGAGTCTCACTACATGGCCCTCAGTGGCCTCAAACTCACAGAGATCCATCTGACTGCAGGGATGAAAACTGTGCCAGGAGGACCTGAGTCTGCGTCCAGCCCTTAGGAGACTCTCTGGCCTGGGTACTATGAGTGCACCCTCCATCAGCCTCCTGAAACTCAGTGAGGCAACCCAAGGTGAACTGGGGAAATGTGTTCACGGACAGCTGGGACTAGGGAAGCAGCAGATGAACTTCATCCCAGCATACCGCACAGGACAGACAACTGCACGCTCTCTTCTCCACACAGAACTGAGATTGTGTGGCACCCACATGTGGACACAACTTTGCATGTATGCATAAAAGAATTACAGAGAAACTTACTACCTTCTCCCTGAAAGCTTACTGACTTCACAGTCAAATACTCTAGTTATCCCTTTCTAGCTTTTTAAATATTAGAGGATCGAGTTGCTTACCTTAAAGCCCACATGTTGCACAAACCCACTTTCTGCTTGCATTTGCTGAAGTTTCTGCTTCTTTAACTTTTTAAACTGTAATAGTTCTTTATATTCAGGTAAACTCCTATACATGACAGGAATGCTTTCCTCATCCTGTTAAAAAGATCAAAACATAAAAGTATAAGAAATACAATCCTAATTATTTTTCTACTGATATTTCTCACTTTTAACACTCAGAAATTAATGCTACTATTTTTTGTTGAGTGTGCACTCCCCGATTCCACTAGACTGGCTGGCCAGTGGCCCCACAGTCCCTGCCACCGTCTCTGCTTCCCCAGCACTGAGCTGTAGGGATCCGAATCCCGGTCGGTCTTCATGCTCGTGCATGCCCATGACCAACACAATGCCCATGTCTCCAGTGTTCTGGGACTTTAAATGCTGCTCTAAGGATGACCTACACTGCCTCACAACGTGAGGACATGTGGTCACTCAACTTCTAATGTCACCAGAATGACTTCAGAAGCCTCATGTGTGCCCCGCCCTGTTCCGGAGTCATTTCTTTTTTTCTGGTCTAACACTTTTCACGCTCACCTCTGTAAACATGTTATCTTTTTTTTTTTTTTTTTTAAATAAGCAAAGCAATCTCTGCCCTTCTTTAACACTCTGTATTTGTAATGACTGGCCAAAACAGTACAGTTTTCACTCAAGGGGATGAAGGGAATTACATGGGTTATTTAGAAAACAGTGTGAACTACATAAATACTTCAAGGGTCTCATGAAACTCTGAAGCATAAGGAGTCAAATACAGTAACAATTCCTCCAACCCTGAAGCTGACCCGTCCAAGATATAGGAGAACAAAGACATACGTATGTTCACAGCTCCGAGCACAGCCTGTTACATAACATGTTTGGGTAAATAATTCCTCAAACAAATCATTCCAACAATCAAATGAACAAACTCGCAGATAAAAGCCCTGTCTCAAGACCCAGCATGAGCATTTCTAGAGGACAAGTTTAAAGGGAAACACAACTCCACAATACAACCACTATTGGTTACTTAAGAGACAAAATGGAGAGTATGGCTAACTCTCCATTAAAATCTCCTGTTCTGATTCTATGCAATCAGAGTGTCAGGATACATTCTTCAAGCAAGGAATCAGTCATTTCACAGGAAATTCAGGACAAAGAAAAAATGAGATGGCACAAATGGATACAGCTGATACAATCCACACCACGGCAGCAAATCCATGGACAAACAAACCAGGTTTCAGTGCAAGCAGTTAAGGCTGAGGAAAGTCAAAGGAGGGTTTTTCATCCCTACCCCCAATTTATCGCCACTCTTTGGCTCCAAACAAAGTAAAAAGCACCCCAAATTAGTGAGTCCAGCTCAGGGGTACAGTGCTTGCCTGATGTGCACAGCGCCCTGAGCACGTGTGTGCACACACTTGGTGGCATGACCAAGGTAACCAGACACTCCATTACATGAAGAGTCACTCCTCAGAAAGCTGAGCTTGCTGTCTGGAACTATCTCCTTCCAAAACCATCTGAAGTGAGACTGAGGAGGAAGACAGGCAAGCAGACTAACTGCCAGGTGACAATTATTGAAGCTGAGGGGCGGGATATGGGTCCAGTGTGCTGTTCTCACTACTTAGCTATATACTGAATTTTCTTCACGGAAAACAATGCATAGAACTTTAAATCTGACTTGTTGGTTAAAAGGGGGTACATCAGGGTACATTCCCTGAAGAGAAGGAATAATCAAAAACGCGTGTTCCCTATAAAAACAGGCAGCAACTTACCGACGCCTCCTCCACAGCAGGGCTTGTGTGGCCATGAAAACAGGAGCGGTCATCGTCTTCATCCATATACACTGGCGGCTCATGGGAAGTCATGAAAGTGGAGGGTTTGAAGAGGTGCTTATTGAGAGGGTGCTGCCGTCTGCTTGCTGAAGACTGCGTGAGAAAAAAGATGTCTTATTGGAACAGTGGGAAACCATGAACAGAATCAAAAGGACAAAAACGTGCACACCCACCCACCAGTTACAGGAACTCAATACTGGCTGCACTCAACTCTCATGATCAACTTCTACTGAAAATCAGAGAATAAAATGGCCTAAGTCAGATAAATAACTGCCCAGTAAAAAAGAGAAGGTTTTTTATGCCATAACATTTGAGTGTCCAAAACAATCACCTAACAGCAAGTCACTGCTTGCTTTCTAACAGTCTCACTTAGCCTCACCACACGCCTACACAGTAGCTATTCAGAGATGCAGAGACCCCCGCATGAGGTGGGTTTCAGGCTAGGGCAGAACTGGGAGGAGATCTGTGTGGCGGCACAGCCTTCGCTACCAACCACTATGCAGACCAGTCTATACCACCGTCATAAAGAGGAACCACTGGAGTCCCTCCATTCCACCCATGCAAAGTCCAAGCGGTCGCCATGGTCAGGAACATTATGACGATGGTTGCACCACTACTCCACAGCCATGATGTCAATGACCTTCCAAGAGACTACTCTACAGAATGAACAGATTCAGGCTTTGCCAGTGTTCCTTTCTGATATTATTCACTCTTTCAGGCTTTGCCAGTGTTCCTTTCTGATATTACTCACTCTTGTTTGTAAAAACACAAGGTATAAAGAAACATTTAATAAAATTAATTTAGAAAAATTAACTAAGGGTTTGGGGATATTCCTCAATGGCTGAGCATTTGCCTAGCATAAATAAAGTCTTGGGTTTGAACCACAGGAGGGGAGGGGTATGCCAGGCTCCAGCATTCCAAGTACTTAAAACAATTAACAAACTAAAATGATCTTGAAACGCTTGATTAAACATAATTCCAAAAACCCATGGAGCTGGAGAGATGGTTCAGGTGTTAGGGTACTTACTGTCCTTGCAGAACATTAGAGTTTGATTCCCAGAACCCCTGAAGGTTGCTCACAACCTCCTAACACGCCAGCTCTGGGGGAAATCAATGCTCTGGCCTCTGTGGGTACCAGTATTCATATACACACCCATTCATAGACATGTAATTTAAAAAGTAAAATGAATCTCTAAGAACTCAAAGATGTCAACTATATAAACAATCTCCTTATTGTAACATGAAATCATATAAACCAGCACCCACCAGGAAGGTCATAGCAGCTTCCTTTATGTGAAGAGGGGGCGTGGCAGAAGGACGAGATCATAAGGAGTTGCCAAGCCAACAGAAGCAGCCTCTATCTCTCCTAGTTGGCTGCACACTGCTAATGCAGTGCTCTGTGCATCCCAGAGAGCTTCTCTGACTAGAGGGCAGCGGGGAAGCAATGGGACTGCAATAGAGAGGACTGATGGCCTAACTCCATGGCACACTCCCTGCCTTGCATGCTGAGGACCTAGGTTAGTGCCTAGTACCCTGAAGCAGGGTGAGGGGGCAAAAAGGCCGCTTGGGACTAACATGAAAGCAACACAGCAGCATTCATCTGCAATCCCAGCAGAGGTGTGAGGACCAACACAAGCCTTGATGTACACAGCAAGTTCTAGGTCAGCTAGGACTACCTAGGGAGATTGTCTCAAAAACAATGGTTCTCCGCTTAACTAGTTTGTGGCAAGATGGTGTTTATATGTTATTCTGGTCTACTGTGCCACCATAAAGTGGAAGGGCGAACACTACTTACAACTCTAGAACCACAGTGAGGGCGGGCTAAGGGTTTCAGGAACATTTCCAGTCTATGCAGGAGAGCAGGAAGAGAGCAAGCCTACATTTCACAGTCCATACCTTACAAAATTTAACATCACAAAGACATTCCCAAAGAATTGGTACAAAAACCCTTTAAGTAGTACTCATTCATATTACTTACAGGAAAATAATGAAGAACTGTTAAAACTTAGCATATTTTTCTAGGTAGCAACAAAGGGAATCTTATTCTGCCTTTATACCCAAGGTAGTGGAATGTCAAAAAGAAGAGGAGCGCAGCCTAGCAAACTCACACCTCCACAACAGTCCCTCCTTACCTTTTTAGAGTACATATATAAGTTAGGTGTTCGGCCTGGAACTGGAATGCCAGCTTTAGTTAGCTTTATGAAGTACTTCTGTACACGGCTGGCCACCTAAGGAAACAACAGTTCTTAAATACAACGAAATGATATATCAGCAAAGTTTTAAATGGTGATGACTAAATCGAGAAATAACCTTTAAGTGATCATCAAAGACATCTGTATTTTAAAATCTTGACAGAGTCATTTCAAGTAAATTTAAGTTTGTGTGATTTCGAAGCTAAACCCTTACTGTCACTGGTGAACATGGGTGAGTACAGCAGGAAGCCATCACCAGTAATGCAGATGAGCGCGAGGAAGGAAGCTGCCGTGTCCATGTTCAGAAGACAACCAGGATTACATTAATGCCATGCACAAAACCCACCAGCACAGTCTAATCAAAATGACACCGCAGCACACTCACTAGGCTTACACTCAAGAGATACAAGGTCCACTGTATATATATATATTTTTTTAATGTTTTGCATTGATGCAGAACAGGTTTACTTATGTTGTTTCTGCAATCAACATAGAAACAAGCAATGCTAATCATTTAAAACCATCACACACTAGAGCTAGCAAGGGCAGCAGCTGTGCCAGCATGGCTGCAGAACTGTCTGCCAGGTCTGCACGCACAGCCCACAGCCTTCCCATCACCTGTTTGGCTGTCCGGTTGCCCAGCTCATCTGCAATCTTCTGCCACCGCCGAGACTCTACTTCCTCAGGAGGGTATTTCAGGAGGAGCTCTTCAAGTTTTTTCTGCATCAAACCCAAGACCAAGTTTTAAGTGAAAAAATGTATTTTTCCATTTAAAACACTGGACTTCTAAAAAGACACATTCACATTTTATTCAAAGTACAGTGCTGCTTTCCCAGCTCTGGAGGTCCCATCATTAGATTCTCAAAGTAGAAAAGAGT
This sequence comes from Cricetulus griseus, assembly GCF_003668045.3. NCBI lineage: Eukaryota > Metazoa > Chordata > Mammalia > Rodentia > Cricetidae > Cricetulus > Cricetulus griseus. The sequence goes on from NW_023276806.1 coordinate 6,892,271, forward strand.
TCCAGTCAGGGACATAAGATGCCACAGGCAAGATGAGATCCACGACGACACCTAGTAAAGCCCCGTGGAGGATCTGTATTCACTTTATTTAGTGACTATAGCACAAGAGAGCAGAAGAGAAACAACACGTCACGTCGGGCTGCACACATCTGAGTGAACGAGGCTCCCCAACTGTCTTTGGGCCAGAATGCACAGAGGAGCCATGTCAGAGTGTTCCCTCTTGTGTCATCTGTCAGCCAAGCATCTGACTGGATCCTGGTACTCAGCTTCTAACACTCCATACACAACCTAACTAAATACACAACATCAAGGTCACACTTCACTACAGCTGGGCAACACCAGCCCTTAGCACAGGCAATCTGAGACAACAGAAATTAAAATGCAACTTGAAGGGGCTCTGCATGTCCTGAGGGTTTTCCCAAACCCAGGGTTTCTCTCTAAGAATTAATCCTAAAAATAGTTCATGCATCTTCAAAATCCAAAACTCTCAAACTATGCAAAAGGGATAGAAAAGTAACTCTACACATTTTAAACTCATGATTAAAAGGAATTACAATGCAACAGTAAACACTTGCCTGGCAGTGCTAATTTTACTATTAACAGTTCAGATTGTCATTAAACCCAAACAAGCTAGACGTATGTATTTACCTGTTCTTCAACAGTCCACAGCTGGTTGAATGTTTCAGGTTTGGTGTCATCACACAGGCGACCTCTTATCATCTGCATATAAAAGAAGGCTTTTATAAATGGAAAACAGCAAGGATATAGCTAAAGAACACACAAGGAATGTTTCACAATTTCCAAAATATCTTTGCGTATTTTTAACACATATACCACCTATTTACTGATTAATTTTTTTTATATTCTTATATTTCATTTGGTTTTAAACTCTTCACAATCCTCAAATAAACAACAAGAAGTGTGGGTTCAAAACTGAAAAGTAACAATTCCTACAGAGACAAAGCCATACCTCAAATCCTGGTCACACTCCACAGTGCCACTGGTACTGGGCAAGGTACCCACAATGCCCATTTAAAACCCATAAAGACTCTACAATATAACCAATACCAATTACATTTTATAAGAGGCTGCAACTTGAAGACCAGAACATACACAACAACTGAGGTGTCAGAGCTAGCAGTTTGGACGCAGATTTAGGTTTCTGGTTAACTGGAAAGTTTACGTTCCCATTATTTTTCAGTGAACAGCTCTCCATTTTAAGAACACAATTCAACAGAACGTTAAATACTTTCATGCTTTCACGCATTTCATACCACTCACCTGAGGGCGACTATGGGAGCCTTCTGGACCGTCACTCAAAGGCAACACGGAGTAAGAGAGGGGCTCTCCATCCTTCTTAAGATCTAAAGGACTTTTTGGTCTAGCAGGCAAGCCTACTAAAAATAAAATCACATACAGAATTATTCAAGCAAGACACTGCAAGACATCTTCCTCATGAAATTCTCACCGTGTGAGTTCTTACCTTTATCGAAAACTAACTTAACTCTTCTAGAATGTCTTTTGCGATTTTTAAATTCTCTTTCGAAGTTCCCAAGGCTGTTGGTATACTGGTCCCACACAATCTCAGGCAACTGAACAACTCTCTGTGGGTATGGAAGCCCTATATCGGCCTGGGAAAAAAGACAAAATACAAATATCAGAGTGCCAATCTACATTTAACTCAAGGGGATAATCAGTAGAATAAAATGCAAGAGACACACTGTAAACACTATTCCTAGTGCTAAATATGAACTATGTATAAAGAAATACAGGATCGCATCACTAGCAACTCTACACAGGAACACCAAACCCCCACCAGTTCTACTAACAAGCACCCTGAGTGTGCGGAATGCAACACGTGAGACACATTTTGGCATTTAGCCTCAAGGTTGTGGCTTATCTGTAACACAGTAAAAATGAATTCACAATCTAAAGTCTTTTTCTTTCGGGCACTGTTGGGCTTTGTACAAAACATGTGCACCCAGCAGCACATAGCTACATCCCTTGCTTCAATTATGACACCTTAGAAATGAAACTTCCAAATTAAATCTAGGACAAACAAGTCTTCCTAAGCAACACAAACTTTGTTTCTGTATTGAGTATCTGGGTTTAATCTTTGTAAAAAGTTAAGATGCTCACTAACACATCTGTTTCAGAATTTTAAAAGAATTCTAAATTTAACCTGGAAATGAAAAACAAGCAAACAGCCAAATGAATATAAATCTAGTAAGTATGCCTAGATGTATGTTTTTGCTCACCAGAAAAGAGATTAAAGTTAATACATTTATTATTTATTTCTTTTTATTTTTTATTTTTTGGTTTTTCGAGACAGGGTTTCTCTGTGGCTTTGGAGGCTGTCCTGGCATTTGCTCTGGAGATCAGGCTGGCCTCGAACTCACAGAGATCCGCCTGCCTTTGCCTCCCCAGTGCTGGGATTAAAGGCGTGCGCCACCAACGCCCGGCTTTGTTATTTATTTCTCTAACAGTTTTAATTTGCCAAAAATTGCCATCTTAAGAACAATGTCTTTGTGCTCAAGCAAACTTTAATACTGATAAAAGATGGACTTTTTTTTCCCATTTATTTATTTTAATGTCTTAAGCTTTTGTTGTTTAGGGTACTTTTTGTTTTCTTAACCAGTGTCTCTTGTAGCGACCTCAAATCTGATTAGTAGGTTTGAGGGCGACCTTCATCAACTCAGGACCCTCACTCGTAAGGCAATTTTGGATTCTAAATCTGCACCACCACTCTGGACCGAGGGGATCCCTATTTCAGAGAGAAAGTATAATACAGCTCTGAAACCAGTTTTGAATAATCGACGGGTAGATTATGCCTGTACTATGGAATGTAGCGTGGTCTGAGACCAGACAAAGAACAGTGTGTTGATTAATCACACTTCTCAGTTACCCCGGGTTCACTACATAGAGAAGCACTCACAGATTTGGTTTTAATGTTTTCACACAATGCTAATGTTGAGGCTTTCAAATATGTGAAGCAAGGTTCAGAGGCAGTAGAGCACTTTTGTACACAGGGTCTTGGTTCCATCCCTTGGTTGTACCAGAGAACAACACCCCCACACAATGTACTTATGTGTTTAATGCTGATTAGTTAGGGGGCTCCCTAATTTGAGGCACTTAGAGTATATTTGAATGGCTCACTGTTAAAATTTGTTTCAAATAAAAAGGAAAACTAGCTAGTTTCACACAAAGGAAAAAAAGAAACCTCTTTCAAAATTAAATGAAATTCATAGTTTCTCTTCATAGACTTGGTTATACTCTAAACATGTATAAAATAAATTTTTGTGTCGTCTCTGTATTATAAACATTTGCTTTTCCTTTCAGTAGCAAATGCAACCCAAACAAAAGCAGTTAATAATTAATAAGTCCTCTGCACCAGGCCTCAGAGCAGCAATAATCCTGAAGTCCCGGAAGCAGGAGGAAGTGACAAGTGGAGAACAGACAAAGAATGTGAAAAATTGCTCTGTTCACACAGACAATGAGAGAGCTCAGCTCTTTCCATCTGGGCAAAAGTCACTGTGTGTTGGACAGGGAAAGAAGATGTCGCTTTGGTAACAGGATTAAACTGGAAGGGGGTGAAGTTAAATATTTTTTTTGTTTTGTTTTGTTTCTGTTTTGGGGGGGGGGGGACAGGTTTTCTCTGTATAACAGTCCTGGCTGTTGTGGAACTTGCTATGTAGAACAAGCTGGCCCCAAACTCAGAGAGATCCATCGCTGTGATTAAGGTGTGTGCCACCACCACCTGGCAAGTTAAATATTCTTAAAGCACAGACTCACAGAAAAAGAAACATAATTATCTTAAATTACCAGGTACACTCCAATACATGTTTAAAAGTATCAAAGTACATTTTTGGGTTACCTTCTTCTGGAGTTTTTCCACAAATCCAATAGGATTTTTTAGTGCTTCTCTCTGGTGTTTGCCTAAACTCTCCAGGTCTTGGACTGCTTGACAACGCTGAGCCTCAAGGACGGCAATGGTCTGCAGCAGTCGCTGGTAACTGCAGACAAAGAGAAATCTCACTAGAGTTTTCTGCTGACAACAATAAATAAAAACTGAGTTCAAGGTCTCATCTACTACACATGAAGTCACACAGTCTTTTTAAAGTTACCTGAAAGAGCTTAGTAAAACACTACTGGGAATAAATGAGGTCTTCCTGAGTTACGAAGTACCTAGTCAGAAAACATCAGTTAGAGAAAGCCAAGCCTCCTTCCAAACCTTAATCTTCTACTAAACCAGAAAGCCTTCTGATGTTCCAGCAACCAAAGTTTTTTTGCTTTTTTTTTTTTTTTTTTTTTTGGTTTTTCGAGACAGGGTTTCTCTGTGTAGCTTTGGGGCTGTCCTGGAACTAGCTCTGGAGACCAGGCTGGCCACGAGCTCACAGAGATCCGCCTGCCTCTGCCTCCCGAGTGCTGGGATTAAAGGCGTGCACCACTGACATCCAGCGCAACCAAAGTTTTAAGAAACTTCTCCATAAAAGAACTAAAATCATTTGATTTCACACACATGGAGACAAGTCACCAAATCCAGCCCTCTGGCCACACTCTGCCAGAACATAACATCTAATGCACATTTTCTTCCCAAAGCCACAAGACAGTGCCCTGCCGTCTGACACGGTAGTGGGTCCCATGGTTTTCATCTGCTCTAGCATCCTCCTCACCCACATTTCTCTGGCATTCAAGACAAAGGCAAATGTTGAAGGCATTTTGACTTCCCTGTAGGCAAAGGCTCTCAACATCAGTTTCACCCACACAATCAACTTAATTGTCACCCATCATCCTGGAATCTCATTGCAGGAGAGACACACTAACTAGTCCATTTTCAATCACTGTCTTTGCACTGACACTGTTGAGTCTGGAATGCCTGGTTTTACGTTTATAAACACACACAGAAATGCAGTAACCCCAAAGCCTTGAATGCTCAGAAGCTTGTCACAGAAATAATTAAAAAGTCATTTGAAATTCACTCTAAAGTAAGAGGCTGAGTCTTTATAGAATCAACTGAGCAGCTTTCCTTTAAGGTCCAAATGGAAAATGTATCTGTTTAGTTTACCTTTTACTTTAAGTCAAGGTGTAACACACTTCCCAGCATATGGATGCTCAATAAGTATTTCTTGAATAAATAACTGTCTGATATTTTGTCCAATCAGAGGCATAGTAAGTCTTGTAAGTTAGAAGCCAGCAAAGCACCAGAAACATCTAAGGTGAAACAATGAAACTATGAGACTTGTCATCAAGCTGACGCTTACAGCGTCTTATTTCTGTTTAACTTGATGACTGTCAACATTATCATACAACTGTATGAGCTATGTCCACCCACAGTCAGTCTGAGGCCAGTTTAGGACACTGGTGACGGTGTGGTGTGACAATGAAAGCATAATCTTTCAACTCTAATTTTGCTTCTTTAATGCAGACAACATGACCAGAAGGCACAGAATGCACATAATGAATGCTTAAGCAGTACACTGAACACCTGTAGACCAGTGATGCCAATTTTCCCCCCAGTTTAATTCATTTCTCACATTAGTCAGAGACCTTGCCAGTTGGGAGGGACTACCATGTCTAAACCTGGATAGATTGGAACAACATCCAGTCTCACACAATCTATTATCAGTCCCACCCACAGCTTCTCCAGACTCAAAAGCAAAATGAACAAGTTGGTTCATGAATGAATCCAAGGAAAGACTCAGTTGTTCATTAATCATTGCTTGTTAAGAAAATAAGGCACTCTCTAAAAAGCTCTAGTGATTACCAAAACAAATTAGACATGGAACTTAGGTATAACAAGGGAGCCACAATGATGGGAGAGAAAGAACAGAACTGGGGGTGCAGGAGTGAACAACACTGACCATCTTCCTAGAGATGGAAGAAGGCATGGAGCTGAGGAGCTGTCTCAGTGGTCCACCTTACTTTGTGTTTGAAACTGTCCAAAATTAATTTAAAAAGAAAGAGGGCTGAGTATGATGGATTACATATTTAATCCCAGCAACTGAGAGACAGACCTAAGTGGACATCTTGAGGTTGAGGTTAACACAGGCCACACAGTGAGTTATAGGCCAGCTAGAGCTACCTAGTGAGATTCCTATCTCAAAAAAGAAAAAAAAAGAAAAAGAAAAGGAAAGGGAGGAAGGAAGGAAGGGAGGGAGGAAGGAAGGAAGGAAACAGCAAACATTGTCTTTGATCCAAAGTAACACAGTGTCACTGTACAGGTCCTGGTCAGATACACTTGACAATGCATTCAGCTCTGCTTAGCAGATAATAAGTCTGTGAAAAACAAGACAGATGAACACCTATGGAATAAGAAACAGTAATAAAGACAAATGGGATAGATTATACCCTCACAGGGATAAGGCACAAAGACAGGAAATTTAAGGGCAGCCTAGCCTACAGAGTAAGACCCTGTCTGAAAATACAAACAACAGAAATGTAAGGTCTAACATTCACTTTGTATACTATATGCCAGACACTGAATATTTTAAATTTCACAAACTTGAAACAGACATCATTTGTTATTCAAAGCATACTACAAAGAAAACTCTTGCCTCAAACAGAAGATGAAACAACAGTATCTATTCACCACAGATATTTGTCCAAATATTCCAAGAAAATCCAAGTACAATTTTTAAAAACTCTGAAATTCCATAGAGCCAATAAAGCAACTCCAAAATTTAATGTAATAGCTGGGCTTTGGTGGCACACACCTTTAATTCCAACACTCAGGAACCAGAGACAAATGAACTTCTGAGTTCAATGTCAGCCTGATCTATGAATCAAGTTCCAGGACAGCCAGGGTTACACAGAGAAACCCTGTCTCAAACAAAATAAAACAAAACAAGATGTAATAAAAAGATTCAGTAAACAGAAGAATGAAGAAGTCAATGTAAGCCTTGGGTGAGAGACTGAGAAACTCAGAAAGTCTATCATGGAGGGGATCTGCTAAGTGGGAAGCTCAGTGGAAGGCCAAGGAAAGAGCACACAGGATGGGCTGGTGTTGGGATCCAGAGAACTCACAAAGCTGGTGTGGTGGCTCACACCTGTAAACCCAGCCTGCATACAGCAGACTGGAAGGGAGGTACAGACAAGAGATTCTACCCCACAGAGAGAAACTTGTGGGCCAGCGCTGGCATCCCAAATAGTGAGCAAGAGAGACCCTGCCTCAAGCAATGTGGAAGGCAGGGACCAACTCTCAGAGACGTCTCTTGACCTCCATAAGAGTGCTGTGGAATGCACATGCCAGTGAGCGCACACGCACACAAAATGAGCATTAGAAATCAAACATCATTAACCAACCAGGACAACAACAAAATTAAAAGAATTAACACACTCCTCAATAATAACCCTACTGTAAAGTCTTAACTCTCTTGGAAGATGAAGACTGCTGGTCATGGTGGCATGCACTTATAATCCCAGAGCTCAGAAAGTAGGGTAAGAGGACTGCCAAGCTTGGACCCAGCTAGGGCTGAACACTGACAACCAAATACTTAACAAGACACAAACAGGTTAACTGCATTTAAAGGGGAGGGTTGGAAGCTACCTGTTTGCTGTTTCCAAGAAACACAGGAGCAGGAACACACAGACTGGAAATAAAGGCGTGGGGAAGAACATCGCAATTGAAATCGGGAGCCAAGACCAAGGACTATCTAATGTTAGACAAAGCCAATCCCAATGCATATATTTCCATATATATAAGAAAATATAAAAATGTAAAACTCTGTGAATAAAGTTAACAAAGATGATGAAAAACCCTTACACAAAAAACTATAAAATAATGGTTAAACTTTCTCAAGATGTGGAAGTAGCTTTGTTAGAATGCCCACACTACTAGTGAACTCCAGACTCCATGCAATTTTTATGAAACAAAAGTAACCTGTCATAACCAAAACACAATGGTGTTAACAGAAAAAGTCACAGAGATAAATGGGACAGAACAGAAAGCCAAAGTAAATCCACAAATCACAGCCAACTGATCTTTGACAAAGGTGCCAATAACACAATTAAAAGGGTACTCTCTTTAAATATAAGCATGTACATGAATTAAATGACTCTGTCATCCCAATTATAGAAGTTATCTCAAAAAAGAACTGAAGACATAAATATAAGACCTGGAATCTTCTATAAAGCAAATGGTCATCTTTTTAAAAAATCTAACCATATACAGATTATCATTAGTAGCCAAAATATGCAAATGATTTAAACAATTAAGTAACAAGAAATCACATTAAAAACAAACAAACAAACAAATGGGGCCTGGCAGTGGTACCACATGGCTTTAATCCTAGCACTTGAGAGGCAGATCTCAGTGACTTCCAAGATAGCCAGGGCTACACAAAGAAACCTTGTCTCAAAAAGCAAACAAAATAAAAAAGCCAAATTGCCTAACTGCATATTTCCCAAAGGAACACATACAAAAAGCCAACTGGTTATAAGAATAAACCAAGTAAATCAAAACCACAATGAACACCCCATTGCACTAAGAATGGCCACTACTCCACACTTGACCATGTGAGACAGGTCAAAGTCAACACACAACACCCTGAAAATATCATACAAAATTACCTTCAGGCAATGTGTGTAACTTGTACATGAAACATATAAAAGTATTTAGACATGAACTGCATGCATTTCAACATGCCCCATTATCTATGAACAAGTATCACCGATCTAAAGTCTCTTCAGTCTGAGCAATTCTATCTAGTCAGGGATAGTCAAGTATGTGCAGAACCTATTCTATCTTTAAGGGACAGTCAAGCATGTGCAGGGCCTATTCTATCTGTAAGAGACAAGCATGTACAGAGCCTTTTCTTTTTTTCTTTTCTTTTCTTTTTTTTTTTTTTTTTTTTGGTTTTTCGAGACAGGGTTTCTCTGTGGCTTTGGAGGCTGTCCTGGAACTAGCTCTTGTAGACCAGGCTGGTCTCGAACTCACAGAGATCCACCTGCCTCTGCCTCCCAAGTGCTGGGATTAAAGGCGTGCGCCACCAACGCCCGGCTCAGAGCCTTTTCTATCTGCAAGAGACAGGCAAGCATGTGCAGAATCTATTCTATCTGTAAGAGACAGGCAAGCATGTGCAGAATCTATTCTATCTGTAAGAGACAGGCAAGCATGTGCAGAGCCTAAAGGCAGATCTCAAAGACGGAAGCAGATGGTCATCAGAAGCAGCTAGGCTAGAGAGGCAAGGAGTTGTCTGTCAGTCACAAAATGGAAAGTTGAAGGAAGAGATCAAAAGGTATTTTGCATAACCTGGTATATTGTAGAGAACATATTTCAAAATTCCATGCAACCATAAATATGTAAGATATTATTGTCAGAAGCAAATTTGAAGGGCTGGAAGATGTATCAGCATTCTAGAGCACTTGTTGCTCTTGCAGAGGCCCTGGGTTGGATTCCCCAGCACCACATGGTGGCTCAAACCATTTGTAATTCCAGTTCTGAAGAATCTGATACCCTCTCTGGCCTCTGCAGACACCAAGCATGTACTATGTACATATTCATAAACTTGGAAAAACACCTGGTACATACAAAATAAACTCTAAAAAACAAGAAAACTCTTAGAAATAAGAATCATATTTTTCATACCTGAAGAGAAAAGAAAACCTACAATGTGTGCCAAAAGATAGAAATACTCAACAACTGTTTATATATAGAGTGAGCCCTTATATAAATTAAAGGTTTTGATGATCTTTCATCAATCCTGTGAGTTACAGTTAACACATTTGCCTTCAGTAAACCCTTAAGACAAGGGCAATGGTGGAGCACGCCTTTGATCTCAGCACAAGTGAGGCAGAAGCAGGCGATCTCTGTGAGTTCGACGACAGCTAGAGCTACATTGTGAAACTCTGTCCCGAAAATCTTCCATGACCATTAAATGGAGATAACATATCCACTTCCAGAAAACTGCAATCAGAGCCGAGTATCTCTGAAAACGAAGGCAGTTTCCACCTGCTTAACTGTACCTCCAAACCTCCAAATCCTAAGCATGAAAAGCTTGTCAACACCTGGTCTTCCAGGATACAGCGAGCGAGCGAGTACCTGAAGTTTCACCATTCCACTTGCATTGGAAGGGGGGTCTTGAGGGGGTGACATGGAGAAGCTGCCTGCCACCAAACTCAAGGGACTAAGTGGGAAAAGAGAACCCAACTACCTGCACAGTTAACCTCTGACCTTCACAACTACACCAAGACAAGTGTATTGACAAACATGTAGACACATACACAATGAAAAAAAGGTGATTAGACAATTTTTAAATCAGCAAGCTGGCTTGAGGGCATCCTAGCAGTTGGAATATAGAAGTTAAGAGGTTAAGAGGCCAAAACAACCAGGACTACATAGTGAGATCCTGTCTCAAAAAGGCCGCAACACAACAACAGAGGAGAAAAACCAAACAACAAGGATCTTTTGCAGCAGACGTTATAATCCATTTTAATACTTCAAAGACACTCATCGTCAGTCACAATATAAGAGACACAGCTCTGAGTGTAACTCCTTCTAGCCAGTCCTCCAGTCATTCCAACAGCAAATGTCATATCCACTCTCCACTAAGGTCTTCCAGCAACACCTAGTCACTAATGGTGGCAGCAATAAACAGTACTCTGCAGTACTCTGCAAAAACCTGAGGCTAACCCAGGCGTCACAACTAGGCCAGCCTTGGGATACAGCCAGACCCTGTGGAGGGAGGTGGGCTGTTTCCCAACATAGAGTTATCAAGTAAGACTTAATCACACCTCAGTTTACCCACTTGAAGAGAAAACTGTTAGGCAAATGTAACAAAGTAACCACCACAGCCACCACACAATCACAGAATACCGGAGTGAGAGAACTTGAGTTGCCACTTCAAGAACAAGCAGTGTGATGAAGGCGGCTCAGAAGTACAGCGTTTACTTGCGTAAGACTCTTGGTTCAATCCCCAGCATCACAAAAGAAGGGCACGGATTTCTGCTACATTATGAAAACACTTTCTAATCATAAAATACAAACCCAGGGCAGAAATGTGAAACATGAAAATAAAATTCCCATGACTCCAACATCATGAAATAAAGTTGTCACATTTCAATCTAGTGAGAAAAATGTTAATAAGTTTTTACAAAATATAGGGAATAGGAAAAATTCATTTTTACAAGATAGGTTTTCATTCAAAAGTTCAGAAGAATAAGAATTTCTGCTAAATTTGTGCTTTAAAAAAAAAAAAGAAATTAGCAACACTATTCTTGAGTGCCCCAAATATCTGTAAAATTAAAGAATGGCCTAAAAATTAATGCACTTACAGTATAGTAAAGAATGCACATGCCCCATTCTAACACAAGATTCTCAACAGAGGTGCAGGGCATCTGGGAACTCTGCAATACATTTCTAATTAATCTGGAAACTATGCTTTTGAAAGCCTCTTTTAAGCTAATAATATAGCTCTTAAGAATTCAGGGAGGGGGGATTTAAAAGCCAGGTGGTTGTGGTGCACACCTTTGATACCAGAACTCTGGAGGCAAAGGCAGGCGGATCTCTGTGAGTTCAAGGCCAGCCTGGTCTACAGAGTGAGTTCCCAGGACAGCCAGGACTACAAGGAGAAACCCTGTCTTGAAAAACCTTAAGACAGAAAAAAAAAAAAGAATTCTAGGGGTTTCATTCAAGGGCAGGGCTCTCTCCCAGGGTGAAAATTCCCATAACTAGTCATACACAGTCCCCTTCCCTACCCTTGCAGAGTCATGGAGTTTGTTTTTATACCCCCCAAACACCCATGTTTCTTTTAAATACCCAGTGTGTGTTTTTTTATCATTAAAATTACAATACCTTTACAATATGAAGAACACTCACAAGTCTGTAATTCCCAAGACCACTTTGGTGTTCTACTAAGAGAACAAAAAACGTATTTAAGATATTTCAATATACCACACAATTTGGATAAAGCCAACAACCCAGGTTGCTTTTAAGCCTGCTGGACTCTAGCTGAACACTCATGTTGGTCCAACAAAATCTGCTATTACCTTTAAAATTTTTTCTTATTAAGGCGGAAAAACAGATTCATCAATGAATGGATTTTGCTTGTTAAAAACAATAGTTTCTAGAGCTGAAGAGATGGTTCAGAGGTTGAGAGCACTGGCTGCTCTTCCAGAGAGGTCCTGAGTTCAATTCCCAGCACCCAAATGGCAGCTCACACCTTCTGTCTGTTACTCCAGTTCCAGGGGATCCACCACCCTCACACAGATAAACATGTTGGCAAAAATACAATGCACATAAAATAAAATAAGCAAATCATAAATTAGTGTTGATATTTATGCTCTAAGCATAGCCATTCATAAAGCAGGAGCATGTTCCCAACATGTATGCCTTACTGTAAATCAGGAAATCTGTAAATCACTCTACTGGACTTACACATTAGAAACAAAATAAAGCTCACACAAAGAGAAAAATATAATTCTTCTCGTTTCCAGGGAGATTATCTCAGATATATATCTATATATCTCTATATCTCTATATCTATATCTATATATAATATTTTAGGCACTTTTACAGTAAAATGTATACCTGAGCAGCAAGTCCATTTACCAGCCACTCCTCCCTTTTTATGGCCAAGTAATATTCCATCAAGGTGACAGTCATCAGTTGCTGGGCATCTGGGTTGTGTCTACCTTTTGGCTATTGTAAATTGTGCTGCTGTTAACCTCTGCATCTAAGTTCTTATTTGAACATTCGTTTTCCTTTGGGGGTATTTAAAGTAAGCATTTGGCCTATAAGGGCATTTTACTTTTACGTATGTGGTATACCTGAAGGTGTGTTAGTTATGTGTGAGGGTGTACATGCTGTGCAGCCATGCACATGGAGACCAGAGCTGGCACGGGGTCCCTTCCTCCAGCACATCCTCCTTATAGAGAGGGAGGAGCAGATGCCGATGCAGGTATTCTAGCTGCCAACTTGCCCTGGGGACTCCATCGTCTGGCTCTAAGCACTGGGACCACACACAGTGCACCACACTGGCCTGTGGGCTCATGGGATCCACACCTGGGTCTTCCTGCTTGCACAGCAGGTGTGTCATCTCCCCAACTCCCAAGGTCAAGGTTAGCACACTACACTGAGTTGTTTATTTCTGTTTCCCCCAGTAACAGGACACCTGACCAGGGGACCCAATTCGCTACATCATCAGTGACTACAACATTTTCCTTAGAGACTGAAAACAGATCTAGGATTAACAGTCCTATGGATAGCTCAAGTCTGCAAATGAATCCAGTGAAAAGGAGACAGGGAAGAATAAAAACCTGAGTACAAGGAGAAACCACAGAGAGAGGTCTGTGGGCACATTTGCTCTTCAATGCTGACGGAAGAGACCACTGGGCACTTCTGAGGGTGGTTAGTGAAGACTGTCCACTGCTCTTCACTTAACCTTCCCAATTTCATTCATGTATACTGTATACCTGTGTTGAAATATCATACTATACCCTCATTAAAGTGCTCAATTTTCACACACAAATGAAAGAATTACAACAATTCACAGAGGGTGATAACCAGGGAAGCCAGAGCAGGATGGATGTCAGGTACTTGAGGCCTTCAGGAGTGCCCACTCTGCCCATGTTGTAACACAATGCCAGCATCTACAACAGTGGTTTTCAACCTTCTCAATGGTGGGGCCCTCAGCCCTTTAATGCGTGTCCTCATGTTGTGGTGACCCCGGCACACATTTTTATTATTTTATATATTATTATAATAACAAAATTATTTTCATTGCTACTTTGTAACTACAATTTTGCTACTGATATGAATTCTAATATAAATATCTGATATGTGATCCCTGTGAGGAGATGATGAATTATCCTAATCTTATATAATGTATGCAAGTTTTGTATTCACACTAAACCTATAAAATAAACAATCATGTGTTAATCAGAAAGACACTTCCTCTTGACTATAATCAGTCTGACTCTCACTTCATACCACTCATAGTTCATTACCAATAAACTATAACCATAAAACTTTCCTTCTATGCATGGTTTTAAGAATTTGGTAGTACACAGCAAAAATAAAGAGGAGCAATAGTGTAGGAAATGTAAAAAGCAGCAAAATAAAAGGTGAATAAAAAAATTCCAACTTAAACAGCAGAAACTATCGTATTAAAGGAAAGAAATTGCCACAAAACATTGTAAAGTTAATTTTTTTTTAAATTTAATTTTCCAACACAAGGTCTCACGATGTAGCTCTGGCTATCCCTGGAACTATGAGGCTGACCTCAAACTCAAGAGATCTACCTGTCTCTACCTCTCAAATGCTATAATGGAAGGCATATGCCACTACACCTTGCTACAGTTAATTATATTTAAGAAGAAAGCTGGAGAAATGGGCTGTGGTTAAGACCACAGGTTGCCCTTTCAGAAACTGTTTGGTTCCCAGAACCGAACACGCTGGTTCATCACTGTGTCACTAACACCAGTTTCCAGGGGATCTGATGCCCTCTTACTACTTCTGCAATGGCACTGGACACACATGGGGCAAAGCACCCATACATATACCAGGTAAAACAAGGAATTAAAGGTATTTATTGGAAACTGGGGTAAACTGGCACTCATACAAGGGAACATAGTCCCATGCCTTTCTAAATACAGTACGGAGCAGACCTCATCCAGCAAAAGTCCTGAGGACTACGAAAAAGCACCAAAGCTCCAGATTCATCACACTCAGAATTGCCTTTCCAAACCCAGTCCACAGCTTCATGTCTCTCATGCCCTTTCTCTTGTTTATCCTCATGAACTTTATGTCAACCAATGATCTGATTTTAACTGCTGCTCTAACCACAGCAATATCTAACCAACACAACGTATTACAAGTAATAACTAGCTCCATTCTTCAATTAAAATTCCTATTCCAATTTTCAATTCAGCTTCTTTATTTAAACTCTGCTTATATGAATTTTTAGGATATAAACAAAAGCTAATCCTCACTGTCACAGAATGTCAACAAAGAATAATTCCAGGGCTGGATGAAAAGTTCAACAATAGAGCCCTGAGTTCAACCCTCAGTATCTGAAATAGTGCTAATTACTATTTCCAATAGTCAGTCGACCAGCAGGCCAGGGAAGAGTCATTTAAGAAATAACTCTCAGCATACATTAAAATTAAGTCAAGCTGGGCATGATAGTGCATGCCTTTACTCCCAGCACAGGCAGGGGGATTTCTGTGAGTTACAGGCCAACGTAGTCTACAGGGCAACAGAGTGACTCTGACTTAAAACAAAAAACAAACAAACAAACAAAAAAACAAAAAACGAAGGAAGGCAGACAGGCAGGAGGAGGGAGGAAGGAGGAAAGAAAAAGATAACAAGCAGCTGGAGGCCTGGCTCAGCGGCTGGGGGCACTTTATGCTCTTGCAGAGGACCCAGAACATGGCTCACAAACATCCATTCCAAGGGATCTACACCTTCTAATAAGGCACAAACACGCAGGAAAAACACTCATATATAAGTTGAAATGAATATCTAAAATAAAGTTTAAAAATAAAATTAAGTCAGATGAAGAGCTGGAGAGACAACTCAGCAGGGACATCTGAAATCTTACAACCACCTGTGAATATAAACGCCTGCAAGCTCACACATACACATCTTCACAAGGTCAGACGCATGCAGAGAGTCACTGAAGGACTCTCCTATGGAGAAAATTAACAAGAACTGTTCTTTACATCCTGGGTAACAGACAATATAAAACTGTGACGTGTGAGAATGAAGCCATGAGGACAGTGCCATGATTACCTTTCTTTCTACTAGGAAGAACTGCAGGGGTATGGAACAGACTCGGAAAACAGCTTGGGGAGCTGAGGACTTAATATGTAGGACAAAACACCAAAGAGGAAGAAGTAATACAAAGACCCCAAATCTACATGGAGCCTCGAGCTGAACACAAAGCTACACGAACCCAATGTGCGACTCTACAGAGCAAGCAAAGAACCACCATGGAGCTATACACAAAACAACTAAGTGTTCACAAAGCTAGAATTACACACATTCCAACCACCCGCAGCAAAGAATTCTTAAAAGGCAGGGTTTAGAGAAACAATCTATGGCTTAATAGTGTCACATCCAAACATCAGTGCCTTAGCCTTTCCCCAACCTTGCCATATGTATGTATTTCTTTATATGGCCACTCATTTGGATCCTTTCAATTAGTTTCTGTAGTTAATCAAATAAATTTTATTTTCCGGGGTCTGTGAACGCCTCTAACACTGTGAAAGGGCAACGGGGAGTTATAATTTATCACACGAGAAATAATAGATAACAGATCTCTTTGTGATTGGGGATAAAGTAAGAAGTCTTGAGAAATTAAGATCTTAAATTTACTATTCCCTAAGTAATGCTAATTATAGTCAGAAAATGACAGTGAATTGTAGGTTACTCAACAGCCAGAGAGCTGGTCAGTATGGGTAAAAGATACCTACATGTATGGCCAAAGTCAAACTTGCTTATGAGTACTGCATCTCAGGTCAACTACTGAACATGATTAGTACAGAAAAGTTTAATTATTCCACATACTACCACAAAAACTGAATTATAATTTCTGCAACTAAAGGTTAGCCTAAAAACAGCAGATAAACAATAAAGTTTCGGGGATATTTTATCACTAAATCAATTTTTTTTACCAAGTATAAAAAAGGAACTATAATTTCTCTATGAGTGGAAAGAAAAACAAATAAGGACATATAGTAACCAGCCATGTGTACTCACTCAAAAAGAAACTCCCCGGTGAGCCACACAAGACAATCTTGCAGTTTGATCATTCTGATTGCTAAGTTCAAAGAAAGCTAAAAGCAGCCAATTAAAAGGGAAAGTCAACAAAACTGAAATGAAATGCTAAGCCACAGAACTGCCAAAAGAATATACAAGAAGCCAAACCACTGGAATATAAAGGTCAGGAATCATACCCTATGACAATGGCGTCACAAGTGTCCCGTTTCCTCCCCTGGCCTCCAGAGGGAGCAAGCACACCCATGTGCTGCTCAGACACACATACAAGCAAAACAGCCATACACATGATAAAAACTGCTGTAACTGGCAACAACTCACTACATGTTTTGGTAAGTCAGTGACTATTCCCTGGCAACAACAAATGTTACACTTCTGACAGCTTTTGCTCCTCCCATTAACCCACACACCCAATGCCTGGGCCAAGGGTGGTTGGTATCCTACAGCTTTCCAGGAGCTGACAAGGAGCCCTGTGCACTCTTCTCCCCTAGTAGCAGCTGTCTTTCATAGATCACTGCATTCTAAACCCTCAGAACATTCTTTTCAAATTAGCCAAGTCCTCTATACGAAGCCACTGTTCTTCACAAACACACTACTAAAACAAAGGACATGAAAGCAGCTTAATAAGTTAAACAGGGTTAGTTACCCAAAATGCTGGTTCTGATATATAAAAACCAGGTCATTATAACTAGGCAGGTTTTTAAAAACCAAATACCAAAGATATACCCTACAAGATCCCCAATCTAAAAACTTGGTAAATCCATGGAGGAAGTCTTCATTCATTCCACAAGGTAATGGCATGGCTCAGATTATCAATTAGAAAATGGAAGTCTGAGGCCAGTCATGGCACTCTTGTAATCCCAGCAACATAGGAAAAGGGAGGAGGGCCAGCCGTTCAAGGTTCCCTTCAGCTCGTCAGCAACATCACAGGCCAGCCTGAGCTTACATTTTGTCCATTAGCTCATGGTGGTTTTTCATCTGTGGTACAGCACTACTAATGAAACCCAGGGCCTCACACACACTTGGGAAGTGTGCTACCACTTTGTTAAATCTCTGTGGCAGCCCCGGTCGTGAGACAGACTGCCTGCCTGTGTAACACAGCTACTTAATAACTGTCTTTGATACACACACAAAGCTTCATTTCTAGTGATTACCCTTTCAACTGGAAAAGAAACACTAAATCTAAACCTTACCTGACTCTGACAGCCAGAACCTGGAGGCTGAACAGGAAAAGCAGCCAGTTGGGCAGGTGATCTCCATCAGCCAGCCACTAAAGGGTCATTAAGTGTTATCTACCTTCAAGGCAATCAGTAACTTTTCAGGGAAAGTGCTGCCTTGGGCCCTCTTCTCCAAACCTCTGAAGAGCCCGTTACTAAGATAACTGTGAGCAAGAACCTCACCAGAAGAGCACACTTTCTAGCCTCTTACTTAGCTATAGCAAGTGAAATGTGAGCCACAGCTAAGGAGCCCAAACACTCACTCATTTCCCTTGCTGGTGTTTGACTTGTCAGGAGCCAGGTCTAAGGCTAGGCCTCGAAAGTATCTTCTCAAACACTTACAAGTGATGAGAACCTTCTAAGTGATACTCCATCAACAGGTGGATAAATTACAAGGACAAGTCAAAGGCTGCTAATTAAAACATTACTGTTAGCTTAGAGGGAAGTTTTAACTCTTAACAGGTAGAATCAGAGCCTCCTAACTCTTAAGAGAACACTATAGCAACCACAGAATTTTCTATTAACACTCTTTTGTTTGAGATGGAATCCTGTAGATATGTATGTCTGCACCATGGCGCCTGGCTTTAATAACCTGCTTTAACTGGCACCAGGAAGTATGCTTGATCCCCTCTAGAAGAGTACTAATGAATACAGTAGGCAATGCTAAATTCCCAGTTTTCACAGGCAAGGAGCTAGAGAACTTTTCTAGCATAAAGGTTGTACAAGAGAAAAACGACACACCAACACCACTTTCAAAGCACTTTAAATTCCCGACACTTGAAAGTACTAGACAATCATAACGATGCTGTTTTTGAATGATCACTTGATTTTTTTCTTTAGCCAATCATCTCTGACATGGATGAAAAACATGGGTATAGAAACATGAAGCAAAAAAAAAAAAAAAAAAAAAAGACTTTTAAAGGATTTACATGTAATGTGATCAAATGCTGTTTTCTTGAAATTACTTCAAACCAAGATGCTCATCATGTTGATCCCTCCCCATCCTGGAGAACTGGTAGAACAGCTGCCAAATGTGCAGCAGGCCCTTGGTTTTGATTCTAGTTAGACAAGCAGAAAGAAAGAAAAGTAAAACCTAAAACTAAGTGCCATCTTCAAAGATGTGGGGTAAAGCAAGAGATAGGGGGAGCAAAGTAAGTGATTCCTTTTACCCAGTGACTCGATGATGCATCAGCATTGAACACTGTCCTCGCAGAGAAAGCAGCATCCATGCTCATCCTTGCTGATGGACATGGAGTCAGAGGCACTGCCTGGTTAACTATTCCATGGCAGTGCACTGTCCCTGGATAACTATTCCATGGCAGTGCACTGTCCCTGGATAACTATTCCATGGCAGTGCACTGTCCCTGGATAACTATTCCATGGCAGTGCACTGTCCCTGGATAACTATTCCATGGCAGTACACTGTCCCTGGATAACTATTCCATGGCAGTGTATTTATTGTCCTTAATCACCATTTGATCTCATTTTTTTTAAAAGTAACGAGACTGAATTACTGTTTTCCAGAATCAATAACCAGTCAAAACTTAAGAGAATACCCTGTAACAAAGACAACAAAACCCAATGGGAAAAACTACTGAAGTATATCATTTCCAGAGAGAGAAGGTGTGGCTCAGCAGCAGAGCCTGAGCCTCACACTAGCCAGGCTCTCAATTCATAAGAAACAAGTTCTGGAGAAATCAAATTCCTTTAAGCTGGAGCTGGCCACAGTGACATAAGCTCGAAGTTCCATATTCTCAAGATGCTAAAACAGGCAATCAGTCGAGTCACAATTCAACACTGTCCTGGGTGACACAGAAAGACAGCCCCCATTTCAAAAAGAAGAAAATGAAGCAAGATATCATGCTTTTTGAGGTTTTAGTTGTTTCTCTAAAACATATTTCTTTGTACCTGCAAACAAAAGCCCCACTTTAAAATTATGCATAAGTGGAAAACATCTGTTGATTTGTTTTGCCTTGTTTGGTTTTTTGAGCCAGGGTCCCCTTCCCTAACCCAGGCTACCCTCCTGCCTTGGCCTCTCCTGTGTGGGTGCCACCATGTGATAGTTACCTCATTTCAAACTGCAATTCTTTACTTATGCAATTACTTCGTTGTTCTTTTGGGGTTTTTTTTGCCTCAAACTGATTCCTAGTATATTAGACTCAGAACTTTCCATAATAATTCATAAGACATTCAGGGAAAAACTCTTAAATCCAGTTGTAAAATACAAATTTTAGATGAACACAGAAAGCTGGGCGGTGGTGGCACTCGCCTTTAATCTCAGCACTGGGGAGGCAGAGGCAGGCCGATCTCCGTGAGTTCAAGGCCAGCCTGGTCTCCAGAGCGAGTGCCAGGACAGCCAGAGCTACACAGAGAAACCCTGCCTCAAGAAACAACAAAAACAATAAGAGCACAGGAAAACCTTTTTTCCCCCCAGAAAAGAGCCACAACAGTACCAGATACATGTGCTGAACAAGTGTCCTATAACCACTGTAAGAAAGAACAATCATGTCCCACAGCCGCGATATGATACTTGATCAGACATCTGTCACAACAAAAGCATTAGACATACTCTTCTTCAAATCCAATCCCTGTTGTACAATCAATACTGTCTGACTTTGTGACAGCATCTCAAGAATTATTTACACGTTGGTCATTGTTACCCAGTAAGTAGTTTTGATGAGCACTTTATAGTTTTTCCAGGATTTTCAGACAGTTAGCTCTGATTCATTTGTGTTATTTTTCAGAATACCTTAAAGTGAGCAAAACTGTGGAGAGTTTGGATCCTGATTTAGTACCTTTGTCGTACAGGCTTGAGAAATTATAGTCACTATTGCATCACAACATTAACAGCACTATCTGTTTCTCTAAGCTGCAAAGATGGCTCAAGTAAAAAAAAATGTAATGAGGATTTAAATGAAAATAATGTCTAGTTTGCCAGATTTCTAGTCCCTGATTGACAGCTACACTCATGATTTGTTCCAGCCATATTTAAAGGCAGCCCTTACAAAGTGAGCAGTGCTAACTCAGCATCAAAAGCACTACCAGTCAAGTGTCCACTGTTGTCTGTGACAACAGCCTGGCTTCACTGGCCCTTGCTTATTTGGACACTGGGGAACTCAGCTCTAGATATGTGAACTGCACAGACTAGTCATGAAGCTCAATGTCGAATGTCAGCTGTTTTGAGTTTGAAAACTTACATTAAATCTAAGCTTACTGCTAAAGTGTCACCTTCATCTGGAATAAAAGCATTGACAACAGACATTTACGAGTAAAGGCTGAGATCCTGGGAGGCGATAGCGATAAACAAAGCAGAACTCATGGTTACCATATTTACACATACTCTTTGTTGTGTTTCAATGCCACATGGTCTGATTCAAAGTAATAGACATCAGGGTCATCGTCCTCCTCTTCTGCAGGGGGCTGACTGGCACTCTCTTTGGCAGATGGCACATGTCCCATATTCACTCTGGCCTCTGAGGGTGGCTCACTCAGTCCTTCACTTCCATAGCTTTGAGAGTCACAACACAGAACCTTTGCATTTTCAACAGGATTTCTGGGAGACTCACTTACGTTATCACTAGCAGTTGTATTTGTTTCATTGGGACTGAGATTACTCTCCTCAAATTGTCCGTTTTCTCTATAAGGAGATGCGGTTTTAGTGGGACTACCTCTGCTCGGAGCTGCCCTTCGAGGCGAAGTTCTCAGGGTATACCGATGTTCTTGAGGTTCAGCTAAAGATGTCATCTGAGCCGAAGCACAGTCTAGCAGAGAGGCGGGCTCTGGCTCCGCAGAGACTGGCATGCTTCCAGTACCTGAGTCCAGAGGGCCACTGCCGCTCTCATCACACTGCTCTCTCGAGACACTGCTATCTCCCACCACATCTACTTCCTCCTCAGAATCTCTTAAGGATGACTGAATTTCAGAAACAGGGCCTGAAGCTGGCTCAGCAGTCGGCGGCTTACGACGTTCCACCGGTAGGCAGGCAGTTGCTAGCTTGTGGTCCTCCAACTTGACCTGCACTTCCGACTTTGTGCAAGGCACAAGATGGTCTACACAACTGTCCTCCTTCCTACTACCAAAGAACATTGGAGTCTGGGTTTCTGAATCCCCATTTCCAGCTACTGATTTTTCCTGCAACACATAGGAACCAGTGCTATTGTGTTTAGTGCTCCCGTCAGGCTGACAGTCCTCACAGTTTACAAGAGCTGAGTCACTGTCCTCAACACCATTGACAGTCAAATAGCCTGTGATTTCTTCTACTATGGCAGTATTAAGTGGCCCTTCCTCACTGACAGTCATCTTTTTAATTTCCCTTTTCTCACAATCATCCAATACAAGACATCGACAAGCTCGTTTAGTCCCTTGAAACTCTGCATCATGGTCCACTACTGTCCTCTGTTCTACTGAGCCCTTGTCTGGTTTCACAGGCGAGTCTTCTTCTGAGCTGTTTGTGGCTTCGGCTCTAAGACAGCGTTTAATGTTCTTCAGGACTGGCGGGGCTGGCTCTGCCTGCTTTCTTTCACAGCTCTCTAGGCCCTGCCTTTCTAGGTCTTCCTTCTCGGAAGAGGAGAGTCTTCTTTTCCTAGGGCTTACCCATGCCTCTCGCGCACTCTGCTGTTTTATTTCAGAAGCTCTGCCGTTATTGCTTCCTTTCTGAATGGGCACGGGCTCTGGCCTCTTCTTTGGTGATCTTGACCGTACTTGGGAATGAGAAGAGATCTCTTCTGGGTGAGCAATGCTACGGTTCCTTAAAGTTCTACCACAAAAAGATTCATCCAAGCCGTTTAACCCCACTGTTGATCTTGTAACACGAGTAGATCGGGAAGCAGCCATACTATGGCAAGTCCCTACCATACGGTCATCATGATCCACTCATTGGGGAACCTTCAAAAATGTAAACAAAATAATGAGAAAAAGGTAATCGTTAATATATCTAAAACAAAAGTATAAAGTTATAACTTTATATCCAAGTACAGCCATTATTAATAAATAATGGGGCAAAGGTTACTTTATTAAAATGTCCAATAGTGACATTAATAACCGCTAACAATTAAATATCATTTCATATGTTCTAGAACTACATGTTATGTTTACCATCCCTCCACTAACTGAAGTCTCACAACTCACACAGGTATACTGTACCTATTTTACAACTGAGAAGACTGAGGCACAGGCAGCCTCATGACGGTCACATACATAGCCAGTTCATATAGAATCAGAATGGCACGAAGTACCCAGATCTGATGAACCTTAAAGCAGCCCTCTTGAAGCTATGTGTCAGCTAGTTATCTTCAGAACACTATCAGTCTGGGGTTTTTACTGAAATGCTTTTGGGTTTAGTGCCTTGATAACAAGCTATTTGGCACATTGCTATGGAGTCTCTGTAATTAAACAGTGGCCAGAAGCCCCAACATGAGCTTGCACTGGCTAACAACACAGGTGATCAATCTAAGCTTTAGTCTCTAGAGAAAGGCACAGCACGATGTTTAAGTGCTCTGAGGAGGGCAGAGAGCAAGAGCAGTCCTCAAAGGGAAACAGTCACTTCACAAGTAGGGAATACCATTTCACATATATCACACGTGTGTCTTTACACACACACACACACACACACACACACACACCCTTTCCTTTGAAATACATGAGTTTTCAGGTAAGGATGCTCCAACTTTCTTAGAGAAATAGGAAGCTTACTGGGACGTCCTCACTGGGTAACTCTGACATCAGAGCTAGTGATATTCTCCAGGTCTTCCATATTATCAAGAAGAACAAAGGCACTATTAATACTCAAAATCTCCGTCCCCTTCTGTTGGGTTTTCTTAGCTATCTTGCCTCTTCACTGGCTGCTTAACTTCAGGTGGGGTACAGAATGGGTGAAGAAAGGATCAATAACAGCTACAATGTTAACTCCCCACGCAAATCAAATCAAGCACATTTCCTTGTAGACCTCTACTGCACTGAACTAATACTGGCAGTTGAGCTACACAGCAAACACTAAAGGAGACTGCTGCCCTCTTCTGGCTGCTCCTAATGAGGTAAGGAAGAAAAGCACTCTGAGATCTGTTAAATGGGTTGGACTAAGCTATGTTTCAAAGCAGGGCATACTTTAAAATCTTGAAAGCACAAGTACTTGTCATGGAAACAAGTTAGCAGGCAGCATGGGACACACCATCAGTATGGAGACGGCGTCTCACGCCAGCCCCACTGTCCAAAGACTCCCAGCAGTGACCTGACTGCAATTTATTTTTCTAACATCAAGAGGCCAGCTCTGCTTTACTGACTGGTAATAAATACTGATCAATTTTCACTTCCAATCACAATAAATGTAAGTTCAATGTGTTAACACAAACTGAAAAAAATTTAAAGCAATTTATTTCTTTGATGTACTAAAGTCTGGAGCGCTCAAAACTGAAGGTTATATAATATCTATGTAAATTTGAATATATTTACTAAAACTAAAAATAGTTTTATAAAACTACAAAATACAAATTTAATTATCTTTGCAATTTGTGATTGAGAAATAATAAGAGAAATTCATTAAGCTTTACTTTTCAGTAAGAAGGCCCATTAAACCCCAAATGATGTGACAGAGTTTGATGATCCCCCGTGGGAGGCCTCACCCTCCCCGGGGAGTGGATAGGGGACTAGTGGGGGGGCATGGGAGGATGGGGAGAGGGAACTGGGATTAAATAAGATTGTAAAATAAGATTGTTTTTAATGTAAATAAAATGTATTAAAAAAAAAGAATGGCCATTAAAGGCTTATAAAACTCTGAAGTGACTTCACTTAACTGGCTTTCCTTAACCATTCTTTTCTTTCCAAACCAATCTCAACAAAGCGTAAAACCTTTCTCTGTAATTCAACTTCCACTACTGAATCAGACACCTGTCATTAGTACTGAGGATTACTTAAAAGTATATGTGAATATGTACAAACACATAAACATGTGTGTATGCACATAAACATATGTATGAAAACCACAATCAAATAGCACCTATGAAAGCCTGTACTTTTCTTCATAATTGGTTATAAAACTAAAACACTGATTAGTGTCCTTCATTCCCTAAAAAGGTTTTAGTACTATCCAACTACTGGGCTGTGATCATTGGGAAAGGACTAAAACTGTAGACATGCTGGAAGACTAACAAGGAGCACATTTTACAGCAAGTGTTTCCTGGTATTTCAATCTGTTGTAACTTGCATGGCCTGAGAGCCCACATCCTGAGCTTGCTAGAAACCCAGGTCTGTGTTTTGACACTTAGAACGGAAGGGGAAAAAGACAAGAAGGAAGAAAGAACTGCAGAGTATAAGGCCCTATGCAACCCATTCATCCATGCTGGCGTCTGGGAAACGCTGGTATCTCTGCACTCAAGGCAGTGGCCTAATAATTCAATCACCAAGTTGCAAACCAAATTAGATACATAATTCTCCTTAATATTTTATTAAATCATAATGATTAAAACAACACATTATAAATCAGATCATGATCACTTCGGCTAAAGAAGCACCAAACAGCAGTTTATAAAATTATCTTAATACACGTAAAGTAAAAACCTAATCAAAGTATGAAGGCCAAGTACAACAAATCTTTGTTACGTATTTTCTTCCTTTTTCCTATTTTTGCATAAGCATACATGAAGTATACGTATGTTTAACAATTATATAAGATAAACTGAATATAAAGCCATTCATCAATAAGGGACTTTTAATGAAGTATGTCTACATTATTCCAACCAAATTTCAATATTGTTGTACCAAGCTTATTTATTTAGCAAAGAAGTACAAACTAAAGCTGTTATTTTCTTCATTTTAACTAAATACAAAGTCACTAAAAAATCCAGTGAGGTTTGGGCATATAATTGTATGCTTGCCAAACATGAAGTAGTTACGGCAATAGAATGGAACCCATTTATTTGCCAACTAGCCCAGGATACCTTTACTGATAAACTAAAATAAGAGACAACTGGTGACAGCCTTAGCCACACCCATTTGGTAAAAGACACTTAGAATTAAGGGAAACCCTGAGTTCACATTTTAGTAATGAGACTGATGCTGTCCTATGCTACCCACCAATTACTGAGCAGCAGTGTTTCTGGGGGACAGTGAGAGTATGAACCTCACTAGAATTAAGCACACTTTGTCCTGCATTCTCCATCCTCCTAAGTCTTCTTACAGAATGAAAAGGGCCAACCAACCAAACTTCTTCAGCTTGTCCACAGAGTTCCCAAGCTGCCCTCAATCCATACATCCAAACTCTTATCAGCCCTTCCACTGAACCACCTTCCCCTAAACTGGAATCTACCTTTATAAACCTGTAAAGTCCTGAAACATTATCATAAACCTCTAACCCGTGACCACACCCACACAACTCAATCAGAACCAAAAGAAACAGGACAGACAAAGGCCCACCCACTAGAAACAATGCACGATGCCGCTGCATTTTTACTCAAAGGCTATCTCTAATCCAGTACCTGTAATCTCTGGCTCCTTTTCTACTCACCAAAAGTGTCCCAGTTTACTTTAGGAATTGAGGAGTTGGTAACTAATATCAGTATTATATTATTTTTATATTTTGGGGTTTTTGTTTTGTATTTTTGAGACAGAGTCTTGATATGTAGCCCTGGAACTCACTATGTAGACCAGGCTGGCCTCCTGCTCACAGAGATCCTGCCTCTGCCTCTGGAGTGCTGGGATTAAAGGCATGCGCCACCATGCTCAGCTAACACCGTTTTTTGTTGTTGGGGGGGAGGGGGAGACAGGGTTTCTCTGTGTAGCTTTGAAGCCTGTCCTGGAATGTGCTCTGTAGACCAGGCTGATGTTGAACTCACAGAGATCCTCCTGCCTCTGCCTCCCAAGTGCTAGGATTAAAGGTGTGCACCACCAACGCCTGACTAACACCAGTATTATTATCATCGTATCAGTTTTACTAAGTGAACAGCTTCAAGAAAACTGGTCACAATACCCATATATTTTCAGGTGTAAAGACCAAAATCAAAGGCAAAACCATGTCAGAGTAACTGAGAGGTGTCACCAATATGACTTTCCTACCTGTCTATAGCATAAGCTGTGCTCAGGCTTAGTTTATCATACAAGTCTCTGAGATGTCTTTTGAGACAGGGTCTTACTATGCAGCCCTGGATGGCCTGGCCCTAAAACTCTCTCCCGCATCCCTGATGGTGGGATTACAGGTGCGCATTGTCACACAGCTAGTCATACAACTCTTTTAAAAGACAGATTATTTCAACTGTACAATTATCAATCTAGTGTAACAGAACAACGCCTGACCTTATCCACTGGATTATTGAAAGGTTAACAGTCCCAGATCAGAAGTCTAGAATTCTATCATGCAGTTATATGTAAAGGATCTCCTTTGTCATCAAGAGAGATACAAGAGATGACTGACAAACAGACAGAGAGCTATATAGAAAGACAGACAGGACAGATTCAAATGAATGCACACTGAAGACAACTGAGAAGAAGTGAAAGAGGGGTCACATGCCCCTTAAACACGTTTAAGGCAAAGACAGGTTTAATGGTCTAAAGATACCAACAGTCATTTCCTTCATCCATTTGTTGAGAAGAAAGAAATGGAAACGTATTTAATCTTCAGCCCATCTCCTACAGCTTGAGATCACCATAAAACAGCAAGGCAGAAGAAGAAAGACGGAAAATAACATGTCTCCTCCCACCCAAGTAAACAAAATCAAACTACCGTTGTCATCTCTGCTGCACAGTTGAGTAACTTACCTGTGTAACCAGAGATCTATCATTGTGGAAATAGTCTTTCTTTTCTTATATCCGCAAGGAGATGAAGCTATGATCTACAACAGAGCTTAAGCTTCAGGCTCTCAGCTTCAGCCTCGGAGACTATAGAAACTCTTAACCGCCTCTCTTTAAAATGGTAAAAACAAAAAAACAAAAACAACAACAAAAAAAAATATTAAATAAGGAAATTAACTCAGCTAGTAATTTACTCTGATTACAGAAGCACACAGTGTCTTCACAGGGATGTTTTGGTGCTTCCTGCTAAGTGGTCTCAGGGGCACTAAGCAACCAGGACAGAAATGAAGAAACTTGAAATATAACAAATCCTTACAAACAACTCAGTTATTAACTTGAGTAAAACATGACTCAGCCCTTTCTTGCAACTTGCTGTAATCTAAGTCCCCCAGCCCCTCCCTGGCTTAAAGATGACCTAGAGGATTTCTGAAGGATTTCCTAGATTTAAAACTGAGTACAAAACCTAGGGCCTAACAACAACCAGCAGACTAAGCACACAGCTTAACTCCTCTGTATCACAGCACACATGACACACTGAAGACTCAGCTGCCCTTGAAGCTTCTGGTGCTTTCTGCCACATGTATTTTTTTTTCCTCCTCCTCCCTCCCTCTCTGTCTCTCTCCTCTCCACCCACCCCCTTCGTGGTTTTTTGTTTTTGAGACAAGGTCTCCCTACGCAGCCCTGGCTGTCCTAGAACTAACTGTATAATCAAGCTGACTTTAAACTCAGTGACCTTCCAAGCGAGGGGATTAAAGGTGTGCACTACCACGCCCAGCCATATAGACTCTCAACGAGAAAAAAGCAATAGTGAGATGAATGGGATTCATATGTGTGATGTGAAATCCACAAAGAATCAATAATGTTTTCGGAGCTAAATACTCAGTCTGGTATTTTAATTAACTTAATTACATGCTAATTCTTGGCATGTTTATAGCTAACTGCAGTTTTACCAGCATGGTATGGCATCTTTTTTGGAAACTATATACTCTAGCTACCTGGGTTATTAGGAGTGGCCATCTGCAATAACAGCACTACAAGAAAGACAAGCAGACGCTTATCATTAACCTTGCTCCTTTTTTCTAAGCATTAAACTAGGTATTTTTAAATGGATACTATTTAAGTGGGGTATTATAAATTAAGGGCTGGTGTAATCATCAACTCTTTAACCCAGCATTCTATCTAGTAAAAAATGAACAGATTACTGTTAAAGGTGATGTGCTGCCTACTTAGGTATAGCCAACAGAATCTAAGTAAGTATTACAATGATTCAATGCCTGCTATACTTATTTTAATGCACGTAAGATTTTTTTTGTCACTGTAAATGCTATAGTATTTTGCTGGTTTTTGTTTTGTTGAGACAGGGTCTCCCTATGTAGCCCAGGCTAATCTAACTCACAGAAATCCACCTGTCTCTGACTCCTGAGTGCTAGACTTACCCATGTGAGCCAGCATACCTAGCCTGTGGCTTTGAGATAGGGTTTCCAGTAGCCCAGACTGACCTCAAACTTCCCTATGCTGCTGAACTTGAACTACCAAAGGCTGGGATTACAGGAGTGCACAAATAATCATGCCTGCTGCTCTTTTTGTTGGTTTTCAGCAAAAGATCTTTCTATATTGCCCTGGATGTCTGGAACTCAGGATGTAGATTAGACCTTATTTTGCCTCCCAAATGCCAGTATTAAAGGCACACACTTCCATGCTCAGCACTTCTGCAATATTTAAAGTAGATTTAAAGTAGATTTGCGTTCTCATTCTAAAATCCCAGAGAACTGACTCTAGGGCTAGAGAGAGGGCTCAGCAGTTGGGAGCACTGCCTGCTTCTCCAGAGGTCCTTAGTTCAATTCCCAGCACCCACATGGTTGCTCACAGCCATCTATAACTATAGTCCCACATGATCCATGCCCTCTTCTGGTGTGCCCACAAAACACTCATAAACATAAAATAATAAAATAAAAAAATGAATGGTACTCTACATCTTTACCCTTGAAATTCCTTATTAGTCTTAGTGCTTACATTAATAAAATATAAAGAAGAGAGGAACAGAAGTATGACCTACCAACTACAGACGGAACCTCTCCTTGTAAATTCTGTAGTACACAAAGTAGAAAACCCGCCATTACCCCTCTATTTGTTTACAGTTCTAAGTTAACATGAAGAAGGGGTACACAGGGAAAACATGACCCTATAAAAAGTAAGCTGAAGACTCCGACTCATAACTTCCCTGCCCTCCCCAGATGTTCATCACAATGCAGAGCAGGACACAGTCCACAGTGGTGGCTACCATCAGGACCCAAGGCTCCATGCACACTAAAATCCCAGCCACAGTGCTATTCATTTCCAGAGGGCTCACTACAGAGTACCATTCACTGTCCTTGCCAAACAGAGTATCTGCTGTTGTCATTTTCACAACAGAACCAATACCTTAGAGCTGCTTGCTTTAGACAGGTTCCCGTGGACATATTTAAAAGCCTGACACACTGAAAACACCAGCCAATGCCTTCCAACTATCTCACAAGGCCTTACAGAGTATCACAGTCTTTTCTTACCTTTTGAAGTGTTTCGCCTCGTACTTAATTCCCAAGCATCTGTATTTATGTGTCATCAATGTCAATGTCCATGCTACACTGAGACTTCAGGAATTATTTATACAGTTGTACTAGCACAACTTGTTATCTGTGAAGGGAAATCACAACATGGTCACTAAGACTACATTACTATTTACAGATTTGTAGATAACAAAAGTATTCCAAGACACACATAGCACACATTATATGAGCAAGTTCCGTAACTAATTCCTTCTATTTACCATGATACATATTATCAGAGCAAGATGATTTGTTAACATTCCTACATACCCAGCATTACACAGGATCAAGTACTCTCAATTTAAATTTCTGCAAAGCAGAGGGCCTTCAGATTGAAGATGTATCTCATTTTTGAAGTTGACAATCCATCAGACATTAACAAGAAAGCACCATTTGGTGTTTTATGACACTTAGAACCTGACAGGGGCCAGCAAGATGACTGAGCAAGTGAAAACATGAACACACACACAATAAATGTGAAAAGAAGAATGACATGACAGGGCCAGGAAGATGGCACCATTGATAACACGCTTGCCACACAGACACAGGACACTAGGTCAGATTCCCCAGGGGAATATGCCTGCAATCCTAAAAGCTTGGCAGTCAAGAGACAGAGATTGCTGGGTCTTGGTGGCCTGCCAGCCTAACAACCTGGTAAAGCACCAGGTTCGGTGAGTGACTCCATCTCAATAAGGCTGAAAGCAAGTGAAGAAGACATCTAACGCTGAGGCACAAAGAAAAGAGGAGGGGTGGGGTCATGAGTTCCTCGTAAACACAACTTGACACTCTTGAGAGGGACTGTGCAGGCTCCAGCGTGGACAACAGCACAGCACTTGTCTGCCATGCACGAGGTCCTAGCTCTCATTTCATGCACCACACATAGACATACACAAAGCATACGTGAACATGCACACACATGGTTCTTTTATAGCATTCTTATCATAGCCTACACCCTCTACAGGACTAATCTATCAGAATAAACAGGAAATTAATGATTCAAAATAAGGTGAAGCTGAGTGTGTGGTAGCTCCAGACTGTAACCCCAACACTCAGCAGTCTAATCAGGCCAAAGGATATATATGTATAGATCCTACCACCATGACAGAGTGAAGTTCTGTCTCAAAAGAACTAATTTAAGGGGTTAAAGATATATAGTTCAATGACAGGATATGGGCTTAGCATGTGTAGGACCTTGAAGCCCAATCTCGTTACTCTCAAACTCAAAAACACCTGCCTTTACCTCCCAAGTGCTAAGATCACAGGTGTGTGCCTCCATACCTGGTTTGAGAATTCTTTTTCCCACCAAACAGGTACATTGAAATACAGCGTGCCAACTTTTTTTAAAAACAAAGTACTTAATGCTGGACAGTGGTGGTGCACACCTTTAATTCCAGGCTTTGAGAGGCAGAGGCAGGGGGATCTCTGAGTCTGACTGAGTCCAGCCTGGTCTCCAGAGTTCCAGGACAGCCAGGGTTACACAGAGAAACTCTATCTTGGAAAACCAAATGAATGAATGAATGAAGTATGAATGAAGTTCCTTTAAAGCAATTGTTACTGGTCATATACCCTGTGATCAGAATGATGGGAGAAAGAATATAAACGAGGTCACCAGGCTCAATAGTGAGCACTTGCTGCTCTGATGCTTAGGAGGCAGAGCTTGAATCCTGCTAAACACTGCAATTCAAAAAGCAAAGTCCTAAGTTATTTCAATCACTGCATCTCTCTCTCTCTCTCTCTCTCTCTCTCTCTCTCTCTCTCTCTCTCTCTCTCTCTCTCTCTCTCTCTGTGTGTGTGTGTGTGTGTGTGTGTGTGTGTGTGTGTTGTGCTTATTTCAAACTGCTACTCCAAATTCCCACGTGATAGAAAAGTCAGAAGCTATATGGAAATATACCATGTACAGGTATATAACCATGTACCTGTTTGGTGGGAAAAAGAATTCTCAAACCAGGTATGGAGGCACACACCTGTGATCTTAGCACTTGTGAGGTAAAGGCAGGAGAATAAGAAGCTTAAGGTCACTGTCAGCTACAGCTACAAATATATAGATAGCCAGAGCTACACGAGACCTTGTCTCTAAAACAAAGGAAAAAAATTAACACCAATGCAAGCAAGCCAAATCATTTCCTAAAAAGCAAAGTAATTCAAGAAATATAATGTGATGCCTTTCGTTTATTCACACAGATTTCAAAGGTAGGCATTCCACAAAAAATGAAGCAGATCAAACACTTTGAATTACAACAACATTTTTCATTTGAATTCCTTTAGTAACAAGTTCTAGGCACTTGAAAAATAGCTATTTGTCTTTTAAATGCACAAAATAGAAACAAGCTATGTAAGCCCTGTTCTTAAAGCCTTATTTTATTCGATCCTTGCTACAAAGCTTCGGTTGTTTTCCTGTACTAATAAATTCATGGGCTATTCAAGCATTCAACAGCAAATCTAAAAACCAATCTTCACTGCAAAGAATTCTCTCCTCTACTACACTAGAACTACTGTGTTCATTGGACTATAGGACCTTAGATTCACGACACATCAGAGTCCTTCAAAAGAGTACAGCAACTTCCCCTACAAAATGTCAGCTCTGGTCATAAAGCAAACTATTAAATACTATTAAAAATAAACTACAAAATCCAGGTAAACTAATTTGAGTTGCAAGACACTGCAATACTTTGTGTTGTTAAAGGCTTGGGGCCCAGGGATCAAATAAAAGGTTATACTATAGACTCTTTGTTGTTGTTTTTTTGTTTTGTTTTTCGAGACAGGGTTTCTCTGTGTAGCTTTGGAGCCTATCCTGGCACTTGCTCTGGAGACCAGGCTGGCCTCGAACTCACAGAGATTGCCTGCCTCTGCCTTCCGAGTGCTGGGATTAAAAGGCATGCGCCACCAACGCATGACATGGACAAAGAGATAAACACTTTTCCTAAGCATTCTTTCAGTTACTCCCCACTTAAAAAAAGAAAATTATTATTTGTTATAAATAAAACATGACAAAAACAAAAACCCTACTCTCATGGTTTCCTGGAGTGTTCAAAGCCCCAGTTAAACTGGATGCCTTCTACAGGCCTAGAAATATGGCTCAGCAGAGAGGGGAATAGCAGATGTTTCATTTTCTGTCACTGACAGTCTCACTCTGCCTACACTCATTTCTTCATCTGTAAAATGTGGACATCCCACTTGCCTCCACCTCAGGGAACTATTGTAAGTTCAGAAGAGACCACTTCTGTAGAGCACTCTTGTGTGTCTGCTTCTATTCCAAACCCAGTCCACCCACACAGGCGCAGCAGGTCTAGACAGTAGGATATACAGCGTCCTCATTCTACACGCCGGGACATCTCAATGCAGGGCTGCCACTAGAATGGTGGCCACACTTTACATCAGCTTCTTCTAAAGCCTCAGTGTCCCTAAGTGTCCAGTTGAGTATGGGCTATTAACTACTCAACTACATCCACAGAAATTCTCACTGAAAAGGGGCAACAAAAGTCTCCATTTCATCAAATACACAGGGCATTCATCCATACGCACAACCACCCTTTAGCACTCTGCACTGCATCTTTCTCCTGTATAGTTCCCAAACTGTGTCTGACTTCTGTAGTAGTTACCATGACCATTTCCATATGCAGAAATTCTGGAATCACCTGGGAAATCGGACTGAACTGTCTGGAAGGATTGGTTACCTTGTGTTAACTGAAGTGAGACTTGTCTACTACAGATTGGACCACCCCCTTGCTGGAGACCCTAGGCTGTGTAAAGTAGAGAAAACATGCTGTGCAATGCCATAGATGTAATCACTGATTTCTTTGTGTGACTGGGGACATGTCACCTCCTGCTTTAAGCTCCTGATGCCTTAACTTGCCCCACCATGATGAATTTTAACCTAGAACTGTGACCTAAAATAAACCCCTTTCTCTAACCTGAAGTTAACACAGCAACAGAAAAATAAATTAAGACAATTGCTTTAAATCTTGTCCCTTTAAATGCAGTTTACCAAAAAAAGAAAGGAAGAAAAAAAAAATAAAAGTAGCATGAAATACACATTTTCTCTGTGTAACAGTCCTGGCTGGCCCAGAACTCAGAGATCGGCATGCCTCTGCCTCCCAAGTGCCAGGATAAAAGGTGTGTGCCAGCACCACCACCAAATCTGGCCAACTGCTTTATTTAATTATGAATATGTGCATTTAAGTAGGGATATGAAGTGTGAGAGCCCTCTAAAGCTGGAGTTCCAGGTGGATTTAACTTCTGAGATATCTCTGTACACCCCACCCCACCCCCATCTCTATCCAGGACTTCTACACATCTCTGGTCACAGAGTAAATGGAGTAACATTTGGCTCCTACCTGAAACAACTAAAAACATTACAGGACAGTAGGGCAGTGAACAGTGAACAAACATACTAATGCCTGTACAACTGCCCTGGCGCACTGCTCGAAGGGGCCCTACGTGTGCTGCAGGGAAGTTGATCAGTGGAGAGTGCAACGGCTCTCTAGGGCAAGATCACCACCTAGGGTAGAATTTTATACGAAGTACAGGTGTACATATAAAGAAAAGCATACAAAGCCAAGCCTGGTGGCACATGCCCACAGTCCCAGCACTCACGAGTTTGAGGCATGAGAATAAGAGATCAAGGCCAGTCCTGGTATCTAATGAGATCTCAGAAGTTGTTTGGAGCAGTGAACAATATGCACAGAAGCCCTGAAATGAAGCAAGGCATTTAAGAATGATGCCATTTAAGAATGAAACCCAGTGGGCAAAGAAAGAGTAAACTATCATGAAATAAACTTTCAGTAAGCCAGGCACCAAACTTGGAAGAGATTTGTAGGCGACGGTGGAAATGTATTCTGTATTTGACAAGTTTCTTTATGTCTCAAATGTTAATTTAGAGGCTTATTTATCCTATTTCAGAATTATAAAGCACACAATCTAATAAAAGCTTTTCAAAGATTACACTGGCTGCTGTCTGCTAACAGGAAAAGAATGATACATTAATACAACACAATAATACATGGTTGACGGAAAACAAGTTTGAAGTAGAAATATGTCATGATTCAATTGTGTCACTTACTCATTCAACAAAACCAATTAACCAGGACCAACTATGCTCTGGGCGGTGCTTTCACAAAACTTATAACTGCATATAAGCCAACAAGACACACATTACCAGATTCCGAAGATACTGTGTCTGCTGTCATTAAATCATAAACCGAATTAAAATGTGTTGCTCTGGTCTGAGATGGTCTCTCTACAAGTAACAACAATAATAAATAAGTCAAGAAATAACTGAAGAATAACAATGCTCCAAGGAGGTTCCCTCTCACGAATCAACACTTACACTGCAGCCATGTGGAGTTTGCTGGGCCCCAGGAGGAAAGAAGCCACTGGGAAACTTCTGATCATGAGAACAGTAACGTAATTCAGTATTTTAATCATTCAGATTGTGGCATGGAAAACAAAGTGTACACACCCAAAGAGTAGGGGGTGGAAAAAGATGGCTTAGAAAGTCATTACTGCCACAGAAGAAGCACGGGCCAAGTTTTCAGTGGGAGAGGTTAAGAAATTATCCACTTCAATTTGATTTTAAAGGCAAGCCTAACAAAACCCACTAATGTGCTGGAGAGCAAATCCAAGACTGTAAACCAACTCTCCTACCTGGGCAGTGCTCTTCCAGGGCCTACTCTCCCAACTATACCATGGTTTCATTTCCTCTAAGTCTAAATGACAGCTTTACATTTCCATCCTGAGCTTCAGATCCATAGAGCAAACTAAACTGCCATCCAGTAACAAACAAACTCCAAATCTTATTCAAACTCCAACTACAACCTACCTTCCTTTTAGTTCTAGTACTTTCTTAGTCCTTCCTTCCTAAGTATGTGGATGTTTGGCATTGCAAGACTATCCTCTATTCCACACTAAAACTGGTAACCATGTGCTAGAAGACTGTACATGTGTGGGCACTAACATGCCACATTTCTTCCACCACATGGGGTCCAGGGATGGAACTAAAGGTCCAGCTTGGAAGCAGGTGCCTTCTCCAGCTAACCCGTTTTGCCAATCCAAAGTAACCTTTTTCATCCCTTTTTCCTGTCACCCAAACTACTTAACACCACACACACACCAATTACTCAAGCCAACTGTATTCTTGTTGGATAGTATGCACTCTGCTCTGGTTTGAAACAGGGTCTCCCTAGGTAACCCAGGCTGCCCTCAAACTTACTCTTTTTTCCTTGTCTCCTGAATGGTAGGGTACACGCATGCTTCACCATGCCCAACTTCTGAAAAAAACCATTACTGCCAGGAGGGAGACCAGTTATCTATCCTCTGACCTCCATACACAAACTGTGGCACCCACCTCACCCCCAAATTTATTTTTAAAAACATTTTTATTATACATACACATTCTATATCTCATTTAGTACCCATCACAATTACTATTAGAATTCCTAGTTTACTGTTGAGGTTAACTTGGCCAAGGTTCAAGATCACTGAGCAAGTAACCCAAGACACAGAGTGGAGACTTCAAAGTTCACTCAGTCTCTCAAACACTGGGTAAACACTCCACTACTTTCCTGTGGGTTCCCCTCCCCAGATGACTTGCTAGCCTTTAACCATACCCACATTACTTTCTCTAGCAAGTTTTCTTCAGGTTAGGTTTCCTCCCTTACCATGGTGCTGCTTTCTCTAAGGTCATGCTATGGTACCTCCTCCTCAGATTCCTTCTCGAAAGCTCTAAGAAAAAACACACGGGGCCTCTCATTACTCAAATGTTCCTGTACCAATCAACAAACGAACTTTAACAGCTTAACATGTTAGAAGGGCTTACATGTCTGTCATCCCAGCATTCCAAAGGTTGAGACAAAGTAATTGCTAAGATTTTGAGGGCAGTCCAATTTTAACTATAGTTTGAGAGACTGTCTCAAAGACCAGTGAGGTAGTTCACTGAGTGA
This sequence comes from Cricetulus griseus, assembly GCF_003668045.3. Lineage (NCBI taxonomy): Eukaryota > Metazoa > Chordata > Mammalia > Rodentia > Cricetidae > Cricetulus > Cricetulus griseus. The sequence continues at coordinate 6,929,505 of NW_023276806.1, forward strand.
AGAAAGGTGCCTGCCATCAAACCTGATAACCCGAGTGTCTGATCCTTAGGACACAAATGGTGAAAAGAAAGACCACGTGCCATGACACACATGGTGTATGCCCACATGGACATGCACATGGGCATGTGCACACTTTATTTTTAAAAAGGCAATGCTTACAACCCGCAGTGTAACATGTATCATCTCAGGTACTTACACACTGTCCTGTATGTCTTTTCTATGAGTGTTTCTGTTTAGCGGTGAGAAAGCTAAAGCAGTTTGTCTATGATCTTGGTGCCAGTTAGTACTAAAGCGGAGGGAGATGTGACCCAGCAAGGCTTGTCACTGTAATAGACAGCCAAGTTAGAGAATGGTACTTGTAATTAGATGGTATTGCTACTCATTTCCGGGAGATGTTGAAAAATGGTAAAACTTGGGAGCAGTAGTACATAGTTTGGCCTTTTTTCAGTACTAAAGTACATAATTTTCTTTGTTTGTTTGTTTTCGAGACAGGGTTTCTCTGTATTGCTTTGGAGGTTATCCTGGAACTCGCTTTGTAGATTAGGCTGGCCTTGAACTCACAGAGATCCACCTGCCTCTGCTCCAGAGTGCTGGGATTAAAGGGGTGCGCCTGGCTCCAGACATAGTATTTTTTTTACAGCTGCTGATGACAGACCTTTGTGTATGCTGGGTAAGTTCCTTAGCACTGGATACACCCCAGCTCACAGAAGTATTGTTTGTTTGTATGCCCTTGTGTTTCTTACTGAAGTCAAATAACACGTGAGTCACTTTTCTTTAAATTTTTTAAATTTAATAAAAATTTGCTGTAGTTTAAGTTAGAAATAACACTGTGACTATTTCATTGTTACAACTTTGTCTCATTTTTGTTGTCTTCCCAACCATCTTCCAAATTTTTTGAAGGTAGAGGTTATCATGTTTGAGATAAGACTAGCTCCCCTAAATGTCTCTGAATACATTTGTGTGGGGTTGGTTTTAATTGTCAACTTAGCCCAGTCTAGGATCCCTGGGAAGATTCCCAGTTTTATCTGGGCTGGCCTGTGGTGTAACCAGTACCACACAGATGACACAACAGAGCCAAATTCAGCCGCCAGCTTGAGATGTAGCCTGCCCATTCCTAATCGTGAAACAATGCTGTCCAAGCTTGGTGTGTGCTGACCCAGACAACTGCTAGAGAGCTGCTGCAAGTCTGCATATCAGCGTCCTAACACCAGTGAACAAATGCAGCAGCAGGCAGCAACAGAGCTGATGACCTTGCAGCTCGAGAGAAGAGAAGGCAAGCAAGCAAGCAAAGCAAAGCTTTCTTCCCTCTTTTCTCTAGACTACCACCTGGAAATGCCACCCACACTTAGGGTGAACCTTTCTTCTTCACACAGTTAATAAACAAGATCCCTTATTGGAGTGCTCAGTGGCTTGTTTTGCCTACATATATGTCTGTGCATCATGCTGCATGACTGATGCCCCTGGAAGTCAGAAAAAGGTGTCAGATCCCCTGGACCTGAAGTGACGGATGGTTGTGAATTGCCAACCTGTGCTGGGAATCAAACCCAGGTCTTCTGGAAGAACAGCTGGTGCTTGCAACTACTGAGCCATCTTTCCAGATGCTGAAAAAGCAAGCAGTCCTATTTCCTCGTTTGTTGAAGGCAGTGGCTCTCAACCTTCCTAATGCTGTGACCCTTTAATACAATTCCTCAGGTTGTGGGGACCCCCAGCCATACAATTATTTATTTCACTGCTACTTCATAACTAATTTTGCTACTGTTATGAATTGTAATGTAAGTACTGGATATGCAGGATATGAGATATGCCCAGTGCTAAGCATAAAACCAAGACTGAATAAACAAATAAAGGTAACAGTGTTATACTTCTTGGAAGTAATTCCGTGTCCCCTGCAGACTCCCTCCCTCCCTATCTTTACTAATATGGAAGACAGCCATCTACTATCTACATGTGTGGGGGATAAGCAGTCAGCATGGAAGGCCTCGGAATTCTGTAAGCCTAAGAGACAAGCCAACCAAACAGGTTAATACAGACAAAACTTGACCAAGCAAAGGACTGATCACAATTAAATTCCTTCTCTCTGGAATCATGCTTATTTTCACTAGGTTTAGTCAGATTCGTGCCCTCTGACATGTTAGGACACAGGGGAAAGTATGTATGAACCACGAAGTACATCTGCACCTGACACTGACTATCTATGCCTCGATGTTTCATTTCTCAGCCTCCAGAACTGGGGGGAAAGTGTCCTTTGTTTAAGCCCCCATGCTATGACTTTGTTTTAGCCTCCTGACTCCACTAAGATGGTAGTTAATGAAACAGTATTAAATTCCTGCCAACCTTTAGTCAAGATATCCATTAACCTATCAACACATATCCTTATTTTATGTGGATTTCTATTTAAAGATACCCTATGCTGTTGACTCATTCATTAACACTTAACACACAGCCAATAACTCATACCTGAATAAAACTCACCTAACAAGACGATTTTCCATCATCATCTCCTTGTGTTTACCAACACAAGTCTAAGTGTGCAGTGCAGGGCCCCACTCACTGAGAATACAGAAACTGATACAGTCAATAATGGCAAACAAACCCCAAGTAAATATTCAAAGCTTTCTATAAGGGGCCTTAAAGGTTGTTGAGGGCTGAAGGTAAAACTCTATTTTCTGACAGTTGCCCTGTGACAGAGAAACAAAGAGGGCACTGCCCAATGACATTTGATCTAAAAACCAAAATGACTTGGAATTATAGTATGAATCTAGTAGGCACTCAGGAGGTAGGGGAGAAGGCTCAGTCAGTACAGTGCTTGCTAAGCAAACATGAGGATCTACACTCAATTCTAGTGCCCACACAGAAAGTAGGCATGCTGGCACATGCCTGTAGGCCCAGCACTAAAGAGGCAGAGACAGGAGGCTTCCTGGCCAGCCAATGTCGTTTAACGGGTCCAGAGAAGAACCAATCTCACAAAATTTAATAAGTACAGTAGAGAGCGATTATGGAAGACAACTGATGCTAACCTCCACTTCTATGCACATTACACACACACACACACACACACACACACACACACACACACACACACACACACACTCTCGTCTTCATTCTGTGTGTCTATGATGCACACATTCTGTGTGTATATCATGCAGCCTGATGCCAGTACAGGAAACTACACTGGGATGCAGTTCTCCCAAGCTCACCTTTCCTAAAACACCTTTCAAAGCAAGCCCATACTGCAAATGTTTAACAGCCAACATGGAATCCTGTTTTGTTTGGTTTTTTTGCTGTTGTTGTTTTTGTAAGTCATTTTGTAACACTGGCTTGCCTGTAACTACTTATGCAGATGAGGCCAGCCTCTATCTGAAGAGATCTGCCTGTCTCTGCCTCCCAAGTGCTGGGACCAAAGGCTGCAGTAGCACCACACCCAAGGACATTATAATTTCTTTACATTACTCACACATTTTTCTAAACTCAACAGAAACCCATTGACATTCAGTAACACCATATTATCCAGGGCTAGCTGTCTGTCTGTCTGTCTGTACTGACAGCTTACACTTGTCACAGTCATTGCCTATCTTTTTTTTTAATTTTTTTCTCTCTTTCTATTATTATTAATTCAAGTTAGGGAACAGGCTTGTTTCACATGTAATTCCCCTCTCCCTCCCCTTACCCCCATTCCTTCTCCCCCACCTCCAACCTACCCCCCACCCCATCCACCCACCACTCCCCAGGCAGGGTAGGGCCCCCAACCGGGGCTCCACCAAGTCCACCAAATCTTCCTGTGCTGGGCCTGGGACCCTCCCCATGTGTTCAGAGACAGAGTGCATCCCTTCAAGTGGGATGGGCTCTCGAAGTCCCCCAAATACACCAGGGCAAAAAGCCAGTCCACCTCCGGAGGCTCCCAGGAGTGCAGGGGCCTCCCCGATGGCATCCATGATCAGGGGGATTGCCTATCTTTTTTCTGAACTTTCTTAAACCCACTTTTCTGAGAACTCCAACACTTCAGTTATCAGTTGTGAGCCATGGAAACACATAGGCTTTGGAGTTACACATGTCACTCTGTGACAAACCCTGCCCTCCCATTTCTGCATCAGTGAGAAGAGCCAGCAAGACGCGTAAGCCTTTATAGATTCCAACTGGAATGCACCAGGTTTACTCATAAGGAAAATACAGTGTGGAGGTAAAAGAATTTGCTTAAACCTGCAGAGCTAATAAGGGTTAAAGTCAGAATTTAAATTCATGTTTTATGCCCATGTTCTTTGTATGATTCCACCCCAAACCACAACTATAAAAAAGCCCACCCACCCACAAACAGGTGTTCAATAATGGCAAATTTCAACTCTCTCACTGCTCTTCTTCAGTGGTCAGAAGCCATACGACAGCAGCAGTTCTTTTAAACTGAAGAGATGTCCCAGCAGTGTAAGAGCACTAGCTGTCCTTCCACCAACCAATGGCTGTTCAAAGCCATGTTACTCCAGCCCCAGGGGTCTGACGCCCTCTTCTGGTCTCTGCAGGCATTGCATGCACATGAGGCACAGACATACATGCAGGCCAACACTCACATACACACGCGCACGCGCGGGGGGGGGTGGGGGGGGGATATAACGCTTTACTTATTTTGTATGCACGAGTGTTTTGCCCAGGGCCTGAAGAGTTCAGAAGAGGGTGCCAGGTCCCCAGCAAATGTAGCACCAGAGCACCACATGGGTGGCAGGAACTGAACCCAGGCCCTCTGCAAGAGCAACAGCTCTCAGCTTTAGAGCCATTTCTCAATCCCAATTCTTTTCAACTTTTACATTACCAGCAAAAGTAAAAACTTAGCAAATACTGTAATTTTTATTAGTAGTGCATTGTTACTTAACCCACAAACTAAAATCTCAAAATTATGCCAAACATACTCTTCCAATTCTTCAGTGTTAAGGAGCCTTGTGCAATGAAGCAGGGCAGAAGACAGGGGAATTGTGGAGACATGGGAAGGAAAGGGGTCCTCATCCCAGAGTCTGACTGGAGTGTCTCAGAAGCCAAGAAGCAACTACAGCAGTTAACATTCGCTATACAGGCTGCCAACACAGGCTTATGTAGCAATGACCTAAGCTTGAGGCCTGAATATCCAGGACCTTGGGCAAGGCCTCAATCCTTTCCCCAGACAGGGCTAGACAATCTAAAAAACAATTTACAATAGTGTCTGGAAAGAGATATCACCAGTTAAGAGTACCAGCTGCTCTTCCAGAAGACCTAGGTTCAATTCCTAGCACCAACGTGACACCTCATAACATTCTATAACCCTAGTTTCAGAGTATCTGACACCTTCTTTGGCCTCCACAATAAAGTAATCAAAAAAAAAAAAACAAACAAACAAACCTATTAACAGCAAAGCTATTCTACTTTCCCATAACCCCATGGACTAGACTTCTACTTTACCAATTATAATCCTATTTGGTACATTTAAGGGCAAATCAAAATCCTACAAAAAACCAGGAACTCCTCTTGCTTAAGCCCACACCCATGTGCTCCGCACCACTATGCCTTCTGGCCTATCTCTCACGCCAAAGCAAGTGTTAAACCATCGTTGATAAAATTTACAATTCTGCTTCATTAGCTGGCTAGTCCTGAAATTCTTCAGCGTCAAAGCCACAAACCCTAGTTCAACATGAGTCAAGCAAGGCCCCTGAAATTCTATGGGAACTCCCCAGGCTGCTGAGGTCAATGGTGTGGGAACTGTTCATGCCTCTACCTCCAAGCACTGACAGCAGAGCCATAAAAACCCAGGAGTCAGAAAATGTAAGCAGTCAGGTATGGCATGGGTTGGTGGCACAAGCTCTGTCATCTCAGCATGGCACATGGGGAGGCTGACGATGACGACAAGCTTGAGGCATCCTGGTGCCTAGAGATACCTTGTCTCAAAAAGCACAACAACGAAGACCCTCCAAGCAGGCAGATGCTTTGCGTGCTTCAGGACCCAGCAGTTGGGAGGTTGGGGCAGAAAGAGTTTCTGTTCAGAAACATCTGAGACTATATAATGAAATTCCATCTCAAAAACAAAACAAAGTAAAACCAACCTTTTAAGTGATTTATGAAGCATGGCAAACTTTGAGAACCTGTGCCTTATAGTTACAAATTAATCAGAAATTTCTTAGTGGAAGTCAGTTAACAGAAAGAAAAGTATGCAGGTATCTACCTAAGGAGCAGCTGGAAAGTGCTGTGACTAGTTCCCCAACACTAGCTAACATCTGTGACCAAATATGACAGTACACATACGGGATCCCAACACTTGAGAGGAGGAAGCAGGAGGTCAGGAAGGAGTTCGGAGTCATCCTCAGCTACACCGTGAGTTTGAGGCTAGCCTGGAAAGACAAGCCTCTCCCGAGCCCCCAAGGCACTGATTACTGAATATAGCTGAATAGAAGACTATTTGCTCAAGGAAAGGATTTCATCACAAGCAACACACAAACACACATTGAGACAGACAACTATCTAACACATGTCACTGTCCTCTATTATCCATAATATAATGTTCTCCTAAATGTTCCATCAAAACCAGAGAGGTGAACAGAGCTCAGCAGTTAAGTAAGAGTGCTTAAACTGTGTGCAAAACACAGTAATGAATCTTGCATAGTGACTTTAAAATTAAGAAAGCCAAGTGGTAGAAAAATACAGATGAATAGTTTCTGCTAAGAAAGCTGCACTTACACCAGAAGGCAGCCTGAAAGAGACGAACTTGGTAAGGGTCTCCCATGATCCTCCTTTGATAGCACCTTACAAGGTGACTTTATAACCTACACACTACCATGTACATAAATAGCTTTGAATGCATAACAGCTTTAATTTAAATTAGGACTTTTTCTTGATGGAATCTCTCAATAGTCTTTATAATAACTGAAGATTCTACAAGCAACCCCCCCAAACTGACCCAGGAATCACTACTACCTGAGGAATTCCAAGAATGTAAATCGAGCTACCAGTAATGAAAAGGCACTAGCTGGGCAGGAATGCTGGACGCCAGTCTTCAGGACAAAATGAAGGTGGGGGAGCAGCTGAGGTACTGTACTGGCGTAAGGCAGCTAATGACAGAAACTGGAAATACACTGCTTACTAAACTACATTGAAACAACCATGTCCACCAGTCCAAATGCAGGCAGCTTTTCTCTGCAGCCCCTCAAACACCCTGAAGACTGTGACCGAAGTGAGAAAAACATCTAAATCAGTGCTCAGATCCCATCTCAGGCCACAAAATGATGATAAAGCACATGAATCTCACAATGCTGAGCAAAAGAAGGCAAACACAATGAAGCACACATTGTATGCTGAGAAGTAAACAAGACACTGTGTGGTCCTGGAGATCACAACTGCAGTTTCTCCAGAAGGAAAAGGATGAGTAATAGCCAGGGGGAAGGGTGCAAGAGTTTCTGCAGCTTCGAACCCGGCTTCTCAGTGAGAACTGCCAGTATGCTCAGTCTGTGCAAAGCCACCCAGCTGTGCACTTGTGAAAACCTTCTATGTGCATCACACTAATGGCATTTACAAAAAACAGGGCAGGGAAAAAACAAAATGTCTCCCCAAGCAAAGAAACATTACTGTAAAAACACCGCAGAAGGTGGTGGCACACTTGCCTAGCTGCGTGAGGCTGGGCAGTGGGGAGGTGAAGGTTGGGAGTGAGGGAGGGAGTGTAGAAGACCACAAGGCCCCACAAGCCCCCACAAGCCCTCTCACAAGCCCCCACAAGCCCTCTCACAAGCCCCCACAAGCCCTCTCACAAGCCCTCTCACAAGCCCCCCCACAAGCCCCCACAAGCCCTCTCACAAGCCCCCACAAGCCCTCACAAGCCCCCACAAGCCCCCACAAGCCCTCACAAGCCCTCACAAGCCGAGAGAGCATCTGGGAGGTGGAGGCAGGAGGCTCAAACACACTCACAGCCAACCTTAACCTATACAGGAAGTTTGAGACCAGCCTAGGGTGCATGACCCCTGAAAGAAAGAAAGAGAGGAAAATCGTGAGGGACAGTGTACTTGTGTGATTTGGGGGTGGGGGTGGGGTGAAAAAATAAAAAAGGAAGGACATAACTACTCCTAGGTATGGTGGAGCAGAAAAGTTTATTACAGAGGGTTAGCAGGCCAGCCAGCATCTGTACAAGTAGGGACAGTGGGATGCTGGAAGGACCCAGTGGGGCAGGTATGCTTTGATGTGTTAAATAGGCACCCCACCTAGCCATATGTCAAGGGTTCCTGAAATCTAACAGGAAAGTAATCAAAGTTCTTAAAGAGATGTTAGCAAATTAATTTCACAAAACATAAATCTTTCCCAAAAAAATAATCTTGACAAGTAAAATATCCATATGAACCCAAAGCATTATTTTACTTCACTTATGAGGAACATAAACTTGATTTCTCCTTTTGTCTGTTTGTTTCTAGACAGGGTTTCTTTGTACAGCCCTGCCTGTCCTAGCTCTGAAGACCAGGGTGGCCTTGAACTCGCAGAGATCTGTCTGCCTCTGTCTCCCAAGTGCTAGGATCAAAGGCGTGTTCCACTACCACCCGGCACATACATTAGCTGAACAGTACAGAACCAACAAGTACAAGGCCCAAAGTTTGACCCTCAGCACGAAAGGAAAATAGAAAGCACAACAAACAGGTCTATCTTCCTTGAACTTCCAGTCAACTAAAAGACAACTAGTTGGGCCATCAGGATTGCACATGAGATAAAGCATTTGCTATCAAGTTTGACAACCTGAATTCAATCAGAAATCCAAATAGTGGGAGAATGTCTCCCCCTAAGCTGTCCTCTAACTTCTACAAACAAGGCCTCTCTTATGAAGAGATGTGTGAGATACTTGGGTTACCAATGGTTTAAGGCCCATAATTTTTGCTGTGTTACAAGCAGCTGAGCTCACTGTTGTTCAATAAACATTAGATGCAGGACTATTAACATGGAAGAACACTAATTTCAAAACATAAAAGACACAGGGCTACTCAGAGAAAGTCAAAATAATACAAAAGATACAAGTGAGACACACCAGCAGACTGGAGGGAAAACAGCTCTGGTCCAGACTCCAGTGGGGCCCTTCCTCAAAGACTCAGGGAGGCAAGAGGCAGAGAGCTGGGAGTAGAGCTGAGCAGCGCAATGCTCATGGAGCATGCGTGGAGTCCTAGACTCAGTTCCCAGCACTACAGAAAGGGGGGCAGGAATACATGACTAGCTTGACCTGTCAGGCAACAGTACTGTCCTCAGGCAATGTTACGGAACTCACTTATCTGACAAGACAGAAATTATTAAACAATACTACACTACTTGAGGAGAAAGAGGGAAGGTAAGAAGTGCCTACCCATCCAACACAAATGCCAAGTCCAGACAGCCAATTTTGGAAGCTCCACATACCTTCTGGACTTTGCAGTGGTGACTAATACACACACACACACACACACACACACACACACACACACACACACACACACTTACTTTTTTCTAGTATGACAGTGGTCACCAGAGTACTAGTTACAGAAAATTACAGCAAAAAATGTATCACACTTATACTAAGTGCTGCCAAAACACTATCATAATACTCAACTGTAACTTACAGTCTAATGCCTAACTCCATTTTTACTTGAAAACAGTTTTCTTTTTAAAATCATGCAACGTGTCTTCATTGGTATTTCAGACCATGTACTTTACCATAAATCTACATGAACAATGGTTCTATGCAAAATACTTTTCCTCTCTTCCTTAAATTTTCTCAACTGCAAAATAAATTATCTGTAAGATTGGTAATTTACAAAATTCAGCACCAAAAGGTTTGTAAAACAACAGCTGCAGATTTCTTATCTTCCTTATTTATTAACAAAGGGTTTCTCTGTGGGGCCCTGGCTGTCCTAGAACTCTGTGTTGACCAGGACAACCTTAAACGCAGATTCACTTCTCTCAGCCTCCCAAATCCTAGGATGTCCCACCACTAACCACTGAGGGAGATTTCTTACTCTCCAACCCACATACACCCACACGCCAAACCAGTCACTATTATGTTAAACTTAGGTGGGTAGCTTTGCAAAAAGCAACGGCACAAGTGTGACTTCCAAATGCACTGCTGCCTTCTCTTTTTTCCTCTGGGTATTTCAAGGACGGGGTTCTACTCTGTCACCCAAAATGGCCTCAAAATCACTGTGTCCGAACTGGTGTCAAACTCAGCGGTCCAATCTTCCTCACCATCTTGAGTGCTGGGATCACAAGCATGAGCCACCATGTCCAGATCAAGCCTACCTAACAGATACTGCATGAAAATTGCAATTAGATATCTACTTCATTTACTGACCTTTACTACAAGTGATACCTAGTGTAATCTGAAGGTGAACTGCAGAACTGTCTAAAACATTTAAGACCTGGGAATAGTGGTGGTATAACCCTGCACTGACAACCCTTTGAAGACAGAGGTGGAAATGTTGCCCTAAGTTCAAAGCCAACATGGTCTGGACATAAGTGCCAAGCTAGCTAAGGCTACACACTGAGAACCTGCCCCCAAATAAACAAACACCTCCCACCCACCCCAAAAGGACGAATTTGTAAATTCAAGTCTCTCCCCCACCCCATGCTGAGCCTGCCTACTGTTAGGTTCTGGCTACTGCCTATCTACATTCCTCCCTTTCTCTACAACTTGTACAGTTCCATTCAACTGTCAAACTGCCTTTGCCTTTTCCTATCATAACTCAACTGTTCTATTCCTCAGCATGCCAACCTGCACTAAACTGATTGTAAGAAACAAACACTACCACCACTTGAGTCATGTAGTATTATTTTTCATTGTAACCGGTTTGATAAACAAAGGATAATTTATATTTAATAACAACTGCCTGCTGTCTCGGAATTCCAGAGACTAGGACAAGAGGTTCTTAAATTCCAGTAAAGCCTGAGTTTTTAAAGATTTAAAATAGAACTCTACTGCTTCTGAGTTATTTCAGAAGAATAATGACAAAATGTTAGGTACTCAGCATCTTGTAGTTTAAGTAGATGTTAGTATCAACTACTGGGGTCTCTCATTCTAGTGAGTTCATGGTAAGAGCTGTTATTCTGAAGGGTTTCAAGAGACAACTAGCAGCTAAGAGCACTTACTGCTCTCCCAGAAGACCCTCATGGTGGCTCACAGCCACCTCTAACTTCGGGGACTGTGACACCCTATTCTGACCTTCACAGCCTTCTTCACACACACAAAGAGGTACATACACATAAAATACACATTTTTTAACTTAAATTTTTTTTAAAAGAACTATCACTTTAACTGAGCAGTAAACAAAACTGGAAAACCCCAATGCACTGACATGTTTCTAGTTTAGAATACATAATACATGATTATATAAATGTTAGACAAAAAATTATAAAACTCAATTGACAAAATAATTTCCTCTTTGTTTTGTAAGATTTTGTGTGTAAAGCTACCAGCACCCTAGAACATATCCACTACGAAAACTACCTCTATTATTGGAAACATGCTCAGGACACACCACCAAATATCCAAACTTACGGAGTGTGCACAGGAGTCTGGAAGACTCGGCACTAAATAATACTATACAGTAGTTTGCTGTCTGCCAATGCTGTGGTGGTTTACTACTTAAAACAAACAAGCAGCAGCCTTGCTGGGCGGTGGTGACACACACCTTTAATCCCAGTACTCAGGGAGGGGCAGGTGTATTTTTGTAGAGTGAGTTCCAGGTCAGCCAGGACTACACCGAGAAACCCTGTCTTGTAAAACTAGAAAGAAACAAAAATCCTCAGCCCTCCAACTTAGCTAAAAGACAAACTAAAGCAAGGACCGCACAATAATCAGGTCAGGTCCAGGGTGGACACCTGAGGGGAGATGCACCTCACGGAGCATCTCACTCATCTTTCAGTCAAAGTGTGTAACTATGCATCAGGCGGTGGCGCTGCTCGGCTCGCCTTGGATCCCGGCAGGCAGAGGCGGGAGGGTCTCTGCTCTACCAGAGGGAGCTGCAGGGCAGCCGGGCTACAAAGGGAGGCCCTGCTCTGAAACAGCAACAACAAACCGCACGTGGCCTGGTGCTACTCTGGGTGGGTTGGATCCCGCTGGGCTGGGCTGGGCTGGGCTGTCCAGCTCCGGACCATCCTGGGCTACAGAACCAGCCCGTTCCAGAAAAAGAAAAAATGAATAAAACCATGGGCGGGCGGGTTGAGTGTTTTCCCGACTGTGCAACCTGCACGCTTCGCAACGCAGACAGCGACACCAACGTGGTGCCCGACGGCGGCAGCCCCTGCCCCACGGCAGCCGCCCCTGCCCCACGGCGGTACCCCCTGCCCGACAGCAGCCGCCCCTGCCCCACGGCAGCACCCCCTGCCCGACAGCAGCCGCCCCTGCCCCACGGCGGCAGCCCGCCCCTGCCCCCGACAGCAGCCGCCCCTGCCCCGACGGCTCCCCGCCCCGACAGGCAGCCGCCCCTGCCTGCCCCAGCACCCCCTGCCCCACGGCAGCCGCCCTGCCCCACGGCAGCACCCCCGCCGACAGCAGCCGCCCCTGCCCCGACAGCAGCCGCCCCTGCCCGACAGCAGCCGCCCTGCCCCACGGCGGCAGCCGCCCCTGCCCCGACAGCAGCCGCCCCTGCCCCGACGGCTCCCCGGCCCCCCGCGCCGCCGCCAGCTCCTGTCAACTCCCCGGGCCGGGCGGGCGGGCGGCGGCGATGCCCACGCGGGGCCCGAGCAGTCGGCGGCCGCACTGCTGCGGGACGGAGGAGGAGGACTGAGGAGGAGGGAGAGAGAAGGGGGCGTCCCGGGCCGGGAGCGGGCGAGCGGGCGAGCGTGGGGCAGGTGGCGGGCGCCGCGCGGGGCGGGAGAGCGCACAGCCGCAGCGCCGCCGGGGACGGGGAGGCTCGGGGCTGCGGGCTGCGGGCTGCGGGCTCGCGCCCGCCCCTCCCTGACACTTGCCTGCCGGAAGAGACGCGCAGCTCCCAGGTCCCCGGAACCCGGGGAGCCGCCATCCAGCGCAACCGCTCCGCCAACCACGTCCCGCGAGAGCCGCACATCTCGCGATACCGACCCGCGGGCGTCTCGCGGGCGCGCTCCGGGGGCAGCATGGCGGCGCGGGGGCGCCAGGGCCTCGGGAGGAGGCGGACAGGGAGGAGCGGGGAGGACGGAGAGGAGGAGGACGGAGAGCGGGGCAACCTCGCCCGCCCCGGGCGTCTCCTCCGCGGACGGAACCCGACTCAGCCCCGCCCCCCGCCGGCCGGGCCGCGGTCACGTGACGGTCACGTGCCCCCCGCGGCCACGCGCACGCGCGGCCCACGTGGGGCGCCCCCTCCGCGCTCGCCCCGGCCCGGCCCCGCCGCGGTCCCGAGCCCGCTCACCTCGCGCGCCGGCCCGGCCCGGGCAGGGACGGAAGGACGGACGGACGGAGGGACGGAGGGAGCGCCGCCCCGCGAGCCCGTCCACCCTCGGCCCCCGCCGCGCCTGCCCAGCGCCCTCCCGCCGCCGCCGCCGCCGCAGGAAGCTCCACAGCGGCGCCGCGCCACTTCCCAGGTGGGTCCCGCCTCCCGCTCCTCACTTCCCGCGGCCGCGGCGGCTCCTTCCGGTCCCCTCCTTCCTCGGGGCGGACACGCGGGGTGGGCGCCGGGCACGCGGCGCCGCCTGCCGGTGGCCGCGGAGGGTGCAGCGCTCCGGCTTGAGCGAGCGGGAGAGCGGGAGGACGAGCGGGAGAGCGAGCGGGAGGGCGAGCGAGAGGGCGAGCGGGAGAGCAGGAGAGACGGAGGGCGAGCGAGAGAGCGGGAGGACGAGCGAGAGAGCAGGATAGCGGGAGACCTAGCGGGAGAGAGAGGGAGCGGGGAGAACGAGCGAGCGGGCAGGAGAGACAGAGAGCGGGCAGGAGAGCGGGAGAGCTAACGGGAGAGCAGGAGAGAGGGAGAGCGGGAGGGCGAGCAGGAAGGCTAACGGGAGAGCAGGAGAGCGAGAGAGCGGGCAGGAGAGCGGGAAGGCGAGCCGGGTAGCGGGAGAGCCAGCGGGTCAGCGGAAGGGCACACCCTGCGGGACCTTGGCGGGCTCCGGGCACGGAGAGCAGCCCCAGCCCAGCGATGCCCCCCGCACAGACGCTCAGCCTGCGCCCACCTGTCCCCTCTGCTGAAGACCTCCCTAGGGCAGGGCACTTCCCCACAGTCCCAGCCCCTGCGCATCTTCTTCTCAGAAGTCTGTCAGGGCCTGTGGTGACCACTCCGAGGTCCAGAGAGCACACCCCGCTTTTAAACTGCACCTGTACCCGCTATTTCTCGCCACCGAGAATGTAGTGTCCCCCAAGGCAGGACGCCTTAACTTTTCTCCCGGTCTTTCCCCGACAGTTGTGTCTGGCGCCAGGTATGTCCCAACACGTAGTGAGAAAAGATGGTGACTGGAACTCGGGAGTATTTATGCAGCTCAGCGTGGGCTTGCCCTGCTGAAGCTCACAGTGAAGTCCCTAACACCTGCCTTTAATCAAATCCGATAGGTATCAGGAGTGCAGGAGAGCAGTGCCTGCCTTCAGTAGTGGAGATAAGCGTTTTCTCCGGATTGGTAGCACACACGCTGTCACTTCTGAGCTGTGGGAACGCTGACCTACACCTCTGGCTGCTAGATTATGTTCCAAAAACACCAGGCCCACTGGTGGCGTCTGTTAATTGGGGCTCCTCACAATACTACTGCTCATTGCCTTTGTTTTCCAAGCAAGTGGGTGTCTGTGGTTTCTTTTCAATTGCTGCCAATATTACATCATTGACGTGCTCTTGTATTTGTTTAGCTTCCCGTTCAACTCAAAATGACATCTGCTCCAAGGTAAAGAATGTCAATTGTATTGATAACCGCACCTACAGTCTTCATTACCTTAGTCCTCTTAGCAGCTGAGTCTGTAGGCCTCCTCAGACCACATCCTTCCCTTCTTTTTCTAATTGAACTCTGCTGGGAAAGGAATAGATATAAAAATGACAGTTTCCCTACCAAATTCTGTCCATTATAGCTTTATGTGCCAGGCAGTATGCTACCTAATGGGATAACTAGTATTGGGGATAGTCAGAACTTATCTATCCGCTGCTCAGAGCATCATCCAGAGCCAGGCACCATTTGTCATCCCCAGCCATGTCATTGTCACACTGTATCATCCGTTACCAAGGAAACTCATCATTGTCATGATAAAGGTCTTGTCATTTATTCCAGCTTGCATCCATCCTTACAGAGCATCCCGTCTGTATAGCCTGATGGACGTGATAAGGCACTCAATTCAGATTTAGTTCACTGCAAGTGAGTGATACGGAGAGCATTCCATGCTAAGTCCCTGCACTCATAAGTAAACATCTGCTATCAGAGAAACCCGGCCTGAGACCTTGCTCACACTTGTTGACAAAAAAAAACACCTATCACAACTGGATTAGTTTTCATTGACACAAGACCTTCTATACTCCAGGCCATGTACAATGCCATATATAGGTTGGAACTCTTTGCTTTGTTGCCTCTGCTTCAGTGCTGGAATTGTAGGCTACCAAGCAAATTTGAGGACAGCCTGAGTCAAGTCGCATTTCAAGGACTTTGAGCATCAGATGGAGGATCTTGGGCCGCTTGGACTGCCGGGTAAACTGTTTTGCAGGAATGAGTGGCAGACCTCCAATGTAGGATGGCCAGGAAGGTGCACCTGCCACCTCTCTACCATCTGCTGGCTTAAAGATACCATGTATGGAAAGCCTGGGTGCGCATCCCAACCAGGTCCCTTATATCACCACTTAGCAGTAACTGGTGGAGCTCTTCCTGCTGCTGGTCCCAACATTAGCTTGCAGGTCAAAGAAGCAGAACTGCCAAAGGACCATAAGGTGGCTGTCCTCCCCTTCTGTACCAGAGGAGGGTCTTTACTGACCGCCACACCAGCGCCTGCCCCTTCCCCCACACACAGCTGCTGTGAACTGGGCCCAGGGCTGGTGAAGGGGGGTGGTAATAAGGTGTGGTGAGTCCCTCTCACACCCAGGCCTGGACCATGAGACAGGCAGATTCCAGTACAGTGGCCTTGCTCTTGCAGGCAACCTGGCCACCAGATCACACCAATGTGCCTATTGAGACAGGACCCTGGGAGCAGGCAGTCTAGAGCCCAAGCTGACAAGAGTGTCGGTTCACCGGGTCATTACTGTGCAGAATGGGGCTGTGAATCAGGACTAGTCAATGGGACCCACCTGTAAACAAGTAACTTCATCACAGTCACCAAAATTTTAGACAACCTTTTCTTCCCCCTACCCGTAACCCACAAAGGAAAAGATACCCCACAATGGGAGGGGTAAAGACACGGGGGCTAAAGCCATATTCAAAAAAGGTCTGATTATGGATGGCCATTCACCATACAGTGTGTTGTCCAAACGGTTAACCCAAAGGGACTCCTGCTGGGGCCTAACCCCATCTGACAGTTGGCACCCCAAGCACAGGTTTCCGCTCAAAGGCCACAAATTCCTGACACAATGGTCCCCCTGACCCATCCTGGGTCTGATGTCCCTGTCCTCCCGACCCTGTCCACTCTGTGGGACCTCCTAAAGGCAACCTACATGGTCCTAAACACCTCTCAGCCTGACTTGACCACTGACTGTTGGCTTTGCCTAGAGGTACAGCCACCATGCTATGAGGGTAGAGCCGTATCAGCTGCTATATACAGGCTCCAGAAGAATCCTCTTGTAGAGGTGCTGAGGACAAGCCCTGGTGTCACCTTAGAGAGGGCTCACAGTATGGGCACATGTTGTCAGCCAAAGAAAACAAACTCTCCTTGCCCATGCACACCTTTGTAATGATACCATAGTCATCCCCAAAGGTAGTCAGACCATCTATCTGGTAACCCCTGGTAATGCCTGGCAGTCCTGCTCGGCAGGTCTTACCCCTTGTGTTCCCTCTCAGATACTGCATCAAGTGGGAGCATTCTGTGTCTTGGTTCAGCTCAACACCTTGAATTCCTATTACACTGATGAGGAAATAGAAAAATGACTTTTTGCTCACTTCTCAGACCAGATATAAACAGGCCGTGGTCTCAACTTTAGTGAGGATGGCCGGGTCAACGGGTCTGGGAGCTTCAGCCAGCCCTCATGTTACAGGACAAAAACTAATGCCCTGAGAGAGCCCATTGACAACGGTCTTTTAGAACTAGGAAAATCCACTGCTCACCAAGAGCCTCCCGCTCTTCCCTAGCTGAAGCTGCTTTACAGAATAGCCGTAGCCTAGGTTTATTATTTCTCCACGGAAGAGACTCTATGCAGCCCTGGAGGGAAATGCTGCTTTTATGCTAACTACTCGAGTTATTAGGGAACTCTGTGACTGGTTGAGAAAAGAATATGGGAACTGACAACTGGGTCAGCACTGGTTTGAGTCGTTGTTTAATTGACCCCTCTCCCCTGGCTCACCTCTTTCTGCAATAGCTGGACCCACGATCTTGCTACTGCTCATTTTAATCTGTGGCCCCTGCATTCTCAGTGCCCTTACAAGATTCGTTAAAGATCGAATTTCTACAGTTCACTAATGATCCTCAAGTCCCAACACCAGCCCTATGACCTATCTCAAGGATTCAAGGTGGAGCCAATCTCAAGGGGGAAATGAGAGGTCTCAACATCCTCCATTTTACAAACCAGGCCTAAGTTTCAGTGTCTTAATCAGCAACACCCCTGACAGCAGGGACTAGGGAGAGAACACATACAAGGCCTGGTTCCACCCCAGTGTCTCAAAGTAATGACCAAACAAGGACAGGTCCTGCAGACCCCTTGAAACATGTCCAGACTTGCCCAAGTACACCCAATGATAGTAAAACTAACCTCAGCCTATCAAAAGTATACTCGTGTAACTGTTGCCTTCTTGACCAGTCATGTTTGAGATGACCTAACTATTCCTGGAATTCCCCTAGCTGTGCTTAAAAACAGCCTTCGAGTTCCTCTCATGGTCACCATTTTGTTCAAGTGGTCGACCTCACATGCTGGTAGTTTCTACAGAATAAATGCTCTTTGTTTTTACATACTGTTCCAGTATGGGTTTTCCTTCAGCGATTCTTGGACCCTTGGGGGGAGAGAGAGGACATGCTCAACTGACTTTGAAAGCACTTAGTACTGGATTGAAATGCTGAGGATTTATTTAGATGAATCCCCACTCAGATTGAAGAAACTTGAGTAAGTCTCTCAAGAGGAATTCTAGGGTTGGCCTGTGTGACTCAGTGATAAATACATTGTGGTAGTTAGCGCCACTGTTTTTAGACCTGTGACAAGGCAGAGAATACTGTTCAACCTCAGGGAGCAGCTAGGAGTCACAGAAATAAAAGGGCTAGGGCATTCCAAGTCTTGCCCCTAGTGACCCACTCCCTCCCCCCGTCTCACTCCTCCCGCCTACTCAGAATAAGCCTATTGTCAGGGTTAGCCATGGATGATGTCGGCACACTAAACAGTACCTACATCACGTGATGTAGGCGCCCACTGTGTCACGGCATGTCCAGTGGGGTGGTACTTCAACACGAGACACACTTCATATCCAAACCGGACTCGATAGCATTTCACATGCATAAGAGCCTACATTGAAGAAAAAACAGAGTGCTAGAATTAGAAAATTACATTCCTTAGCCCACAGCTGATAGGTTTTCTTCATAGTTTGCTATTTCAGACAGTCTTGTTTCACAGCCCACACTGGCCTCAAACTCAAATGCCCCCAGCCTGGAGCAAACCACCATGCTACCCATCCTGAAATGGTTTATAAACTTTACTATAGTAAAGAACTTCTTTGTTGCATGTTTTGAAGTAAGATATAATGAAAGGCATTAATATTGACAAACTTCATGCCCTTATTTTTTAAAGTATATCAAATAAGTCCAACATTCAGTTTATACATCTTAAAATCATGTTTATTGAATGGGTTTTTAACAACATTGCTTTTAGATGGTGCGGCTACCCCACACAGAAACAAAGCCATCATGAATGCTGTTCCACAACCTCAGGGTCACCTAGCATGTTTGTACTTGCAATATAGTTAAGCTTTTGACATCACATAATCAAGCAAACAGCCGTGCATACTCTATGATTCAAAAAGACTTTATGCAGTTCATTAAAAATCATTTTGCAAGTTGTTTCAGCTTTATCAACAATCTCATTTGATACATTCCATACTTCATGCTCTCAAAATAAAAAGTGGCCTAAAACTAAGACTTTTTTAGTTACTGACATTAATGAATACCATTTAGGTCTATAGAATTAAAGTTTAACATTTTACATTATAAGAAGCAATAAGTTACTGATAATCTGGTGACGAATTCCACTCAAACTAAATACATCCTGTTACATTCAAAAGACATTTTATAAATTTTAATACCGCAATCTTGTATGCTACAGTGCAAAAGAAGTAACACCCTACCTAATGTCTCCTGAGCTTTAGGAAATTAACCATTTTCTGGCCACTGCTCTCAATTAAAAATAGGCTCCTTGCTATGCAAAGCCATGTCAAAATTATACAATTAAATTAGGTTTTTTGAGAACTGAAGAGATTGGCCAGTTATGATGGCTTAGGGCAATGAAAAAGTTTTCAAGCAGAAGTATTTACAGTGCTAAGGAGGATACCTGGATCTACCTGTGGAGCAAAGGTTAGAGAACCTAGTCACCAAGTGTCCCTTTGCTTTCAAAACAGAACAGTGCACCCAAAGACATCATGGTAATTTACCAACTTATATGACACATTTTAACACCCTCCTAATGCCCAGTACAAAGGAGTACATGTGATACAGGATGAAAATAAAGAAATAAACATGCTCTAAGGAATGTTTCGAGTGTGTGTGCATGGTTAGCTCTGTGCCCTCACAACTACAGAGACCGGGTCTCCACTTGGATCTTTTCCTCTGCCTGCGCTGCATCAGGGTCCACATGAACAACCGGGGGTCGCAGGATGACTTCAGGCCCACCGCCATAGATGGACTGCAGGAAATTCCAAGTTTCTTCTGAGATTTGACCAGAGTCTGCTCCTGAAACGTGTGCAGAGAGAAGGACATTTACAGATGTTTCTATTGCACAGATACAAGAACAATGGGTGATGTTTTTACACTGCTAGAGACCTATACCCCTAGCTCTATCTGCAACTCTAAAGCCTCCCCACAAAGAACACACACTGCTTTCTCACCATTTGGTCTACTCTAAACCTGAACATCTTTGAATTAGGTTAATTAAAAAAAATAACATGATGGCTGGTTATATTTCTATCAAATTGTCAAAAGTAAAGGTTTCAATGTTAACTGAAGCATGACGGTGCATGTCTGTAATCCCCACAGTTGGGAGGGAGAGACAGGAGGATCACAGTCAAACCCATTCTCGGCTGCATAGCTTATTCAAGACAGTCTGGCGTACATGACACCCTGTCTCAGAAAAGAGATGCTGTGTGTGTGTGTGTATGTGGGGGGGGGGGGGGTGTGCTGTGTGTGTGCGTGTGTGTGTGTGGGGGGGTGCTGTGTGTGTGCGTGGGGGGGTTGCTGTGTATGTATGTGGGGGGGTGCTGTGTGTGCACGTGTGTGTGTGTTGGGGGGTGCTGTGTATGCATGTGTGTGGGGGTGTATGTATGTGTGTGTATGTGATTGTATCTTTGTGTTTGTGTGGGGGTGTGTGTGTGCGTGTATGGGGGTGTGTGCTGTGTATGCATGTGTGGGGGGGTGTGTGTATGTGTGTATGTGATTGTATCTTTTGTGTTTGTGTGTGTGCCTTGTGTATGTATGTATGTGGGGTGGTGTGGTGTGTATGTGTGTGGGGGGGTGTGCTGTGTGTGCGTGTATGGGGTGTGTGTGGGGGTGCTGTGTGTATATGTCTGGGTGGTGGTGTGGGGGGGGGTGCTGTGTGTATATGTGAGGGGGTGGTGTGTGCACGCGCGTGTATGTGTATGCACGTGTGTATGTGAGTGTGTTTTTGTGTGTGTGTGCAAGTACTGAAAGTTACCTTGCTTGAGCGTCACATTACCACATTTAGTGACTGCAATTTTAGTGTTGTCGATCGGACCTGGAGGATCTAAACCAAAAGGACAAAGGAATTACTTTGGACGAACACTTTCAAAGAAAAGCTGCAAAGAACTACATAATTTTATAGCTGAAATGACTGAGAACTGCCAAAACAACCAAGTTGGCTGTTTTTAACAAATACCATCTATTTTAAGTGTCTTCTCAGGTTTGGGTTCATTTGACCCAAAACAACCAAGAAAGGTGATGAGAGGTTACTAAGCACCAAGACCTAATAGAAACAATTTCTTAATGGCTCATATGGGAACTGCAAATCAAATATTTCTTAATGCTACAAAAGAATAATCCTTTTATAATCAAAAAACTATAACATTCTCAGTCAGTTCCAAATTTGTTATTTAAACCAAAATCACTATAAAATATCAAAAAGCCTTTTTTCTTTGAACACGAAAGTACAGTACTTGTCCATTCTCAAAAGCTGCCAATAGGCACAAGGAAGAAAAATTACTAAAATATTACTGAAAAGTAGGCATATGGTTTTATTATCTGTGTGGTCTTTTACTTTTGCACAAAACATGTTTTAAAAAGTAGCTGAAGAGGGCAGTCGGGGAGGACTAAGAACAAAACATAATGCATATATGTTTGAAAATGTCATAAATTAAGTCTATCACTTTGTTGGTTAACTTGAAAAATAAACCAAGGAATTCAAATAATATATACTTTTTTGCAATCAACTAAACAGATCAAGAACACCTTATTTTCAAATTATTATTATTAATAGTTCTAGTAGTGTTGAAATTCATTCTCACTATATAGTTCTGGCTAGCCTAAAACTGGCCTCAACTCCTCAGATACCCAGCCTCTGCTTCCCCAGTGTTAGGATTAAAGGTGCGTCATCGTGCCTTCTATTCAAATTATTATACATCATTATTTTAAAAAGTCCACATTGTGATCAGGCAGTGGTAGCACGCTCCTTAAATCCAGCACTTGGAAGGCACAGGCAAGCAGATCTCTCTGAGTTCAAGGCCAGCCTGATCTATAGAGTGAGTTCTAAGACAGACAGGCTCCAAAGTTACACCCTGTCTTGAAAAAAGAGAAACCCTGTCTTGAAAAAAAAACAAAAAGCTTGATTGTATTGGATCAACTATAATTTACTCACCATCCTGTTGTATGGTATTTTAAGTTTTTCTTGTGTGTGTGTGTGTGGGGGGGGTGATCTTTTTGAGATGAAGTTTCTCTCTTACACGGCACTTACTATGTAGATGAGGTTGGCCTTGAACTCACAAATGCCCACCTCAGCACTAAGATTCAGTTTACTTTTATTTATGTATCTGTGTGTATGGGATTCGTGTGCCAGTGCCAGTAGATTCTAGAGGATGTGTCAGATTCCCATGGAGCAGGAGTTACAGGTGGTGACGAGTGATGGAGCAGCTGAGAATTACATTTCCTTCCCCAGACGAGCAACATGTGCTCTTAACTGCCAAGCCATCTCTCTAGCCACTGGTATTAAAATTAAAGACATTTTTTGTTCAGTTCTTTTATTCTTGCCATGAGTAGTAACTATAAGTTCATAGCAGTAAGACTATAAACTAGAATATAAGTTCCTTGAAGTCCTGGGTGCTTTTTGTTCACTGGTATAATCTTCAATATTCTAACCACTAATAAGTAAATATGTAGGAAGCTTTCAGTCAGGCACTCACCTCCGTCCTTGCCCTTCACAAAACTCTCCCACTCTCTAAACCACTGCATACTGATGCAATAAAACGTGGCCGGAGAGTCCTCTTCTTGAAATGCTCTATTAAGCTAAAAGAGAAAAAGTCAGGCACCTATGGTCTGGAACTTGAAATATTCTCCTTCAGCCTCTAACAAGGCAATTTCTCATAGAGACATGAGGTTCCACTAAGCCTGACACAGTAGGTAATCTTAGTTCTTTTATGTAGAAAACCCACCTGCAACTTCCTACACTGACACTCACAAAAACTGCTCTCTCCATAGTCAGTGTGGCTTCTACTACTTCACAGGGTTCAGCTCCACAGGGAAAAGGCAGCTTTTATGGGACTGGCCCCTGATACAGTCCCTTGACAATACTGTGTTTTTCACATCACTGATCCAACTGGGAAAGCGGAATTAAGGGTTCAAATACTGGCTAAAATGATTAAGCTCAGTTCTATGACTGAGTTACATACAAACTGTAATTATACAAATGACGGCTACACCACAGGAGCAAAGAGTCTTAGATGTAGAGAACAAAAGTGACATTAGGTCAAGGATGCTGACACATTCTGTTAACCACAACACTTGGAAGGAATAACCAAGCAAACTCTGTGAGTCCAGGCAGCCTGGTCTACACAGCAAGTTCCAGGCCAGCCAGGATACATAAAGACTTGTCTTAAACTAGGCGGTAATGGCACATGCCAGAGGCAGGTGGATCTCTTGAGTTTGAGACTAGCCTGGTCTTCAGAGTGAGTTTAAGGACAGCCAGGGCTACACAGAAACCATGTCTTGAAAAACAACAAAAAGACCTTGTCTTTAAAAAACAAAAATGAGAGACAGATTATACCCGTTGCATCTGCTGTAGAGTGTTACAATGATAAATGAGCACAAACTTGGTAACTGAAAAGGCAAATTGTTTTCTCACAGTTCTGAGACAAGCATGGGGTGATAGCTTGCTTGTACAAATAAAGGCTGTCTGAGAGCCAGAGAGTGGAGCTTGTCACTGGCTAACCATAGAGGTCTGGAGGGCTGTACAGACAGTCAGGAAGTGAGCTAGCTGGTGGAAACAGGATATAAGCAGGGAAAAACAGGCACTGATTCTCTTGTCTGCTGAGATGCTAAGGAGCTAAGGTGTGCTGTGGCTTGCTCCTCCTTCTCTCCGATCTCAGCATTTTCCTCAATGTCTGACTCTGGGTTTTTATTCCAATTAAAAACTATTTACACAATCATCTGACATCAAAGTGCTCAGAACCCTTGCTCCCTGGAAACCTAGAGAGATTCCACTTCTCACTCCTTCAAGGGCTGTCTGAGGCTGTCACTTTAGTCTGCCCTCCATCCTTCCACAGCACTCTCTTCTTCTGTGTGTATCCTGAAAGGGACACCGACTATATTTAGGTTCTACAAAAGTTCTCAGGATGACTTCAACCCAATCCTATGCAGATTCTATCCGAGGTCACATTTGTCACTAAGGTCAATTCACAAAAGGCACAACATGGAAAATCCTTTTAGGATCCAACATTCAATTGACTACAGATGCTTTTCAGTATTTCTATAGTCTTTAATCAGACGTTAAAACTTAACCTTACAGAAATCTAACAATAAGACTATTGAGGGTCCAGACCCTTTGAGAATGCAAGTGCAGCTTCCTTTAGCAATCAACTGCCCTGACCAACTGCAGCCTGAGCAAACTACAGACCACTCTAGTAAGAAAACATAAAATCGGGGAGTAAGATTTCTTGCCCTGGCAAATGCACAGAAAACACAAGAGCATGCACTGGAAGAAGAGAACTAGAACTGTGGAGAACCAAGCAGAGTCTACAACTGTGGATAACCGAACAGGGCCCAGAACTGTGGAGAACTGAGCAGAGTCTACAACTGTGGATAACCGAGCAGAGTCTACAACTGGAGAACTGAGCAGGGCCTAGACCTGTGGAGAACTAGCAGGGTCTAGAACTGTGGAGAACTAGCAGGGTCTAGAACTATGGAGAACTAACAGGATCTGTGATAGCTGTGCAGGCAGGACCTAACAGCCATGGCAGCTCTCTCACCATTGTTCACTAACAACTGTCTGACCACCATCTCTATCTTACATCACCTACAATTTGAAAGTGGTTACTTCTTTACCCGAATAAAAATCTCCAATTCAGTTTTTCTTCGTTTTTCGATCTTCTCTGCCTCAATCTGGCAAGTGTGACAAATGTAGAGATGGTTGACAGCAGGGCCCCCTCCATACCTAAGCATGACATGAAGAACGAAAATCACAACTGCAGAGAAGACTCATGTTCTAGGAAACTGTGTCTGGCTTTTCAATCAATGTCTAAATTGCCAGTTACAAATAAGTCCTGAGGCTGACAAGATGGCTCAGTGGGTCTTAAAATAAGTTCTGCATTTGTGCTTCAGGACCCGAGTGACAGAATCAAAGAACTGTTTGCCTCAAGTCGTCCTGATTTCCACCTCCATAGCATGAACACTCATACACAGAATAACTTTCAAAAAGTAATAAAAAAGTTAAAGAAGAAATCCTACAGGAAAATTCTAAAGTCACATAAAAACTCAATTTTATGTTTACCAGGGCAGACAGCATTATCAGTGTGTCACCTGCCCTGCTTTATCGACATCTCAACTTTCCCTTATAGCTACCTCTGCTACAGTATTAGAAATGACAACAAAGTAAAAGGGCTCAAAAATGAGCACAAAACATTCTGTGTTATGCAAGCAGATTTTAATCAAATGCAGTCCTCTGATGCTGAGTGCATTTCTACTATTTAATTTAAAAGTATGGAAATAACATTTTAAAACTTGGGAACAAGAACATCCAATTTTTGCAGTGTACAACTATGAAAAATTCAGTACTGGAGAGATGTGACAACCTTTAATAAGGTGCATAAAGTTATATACTACAACACATCTTGCAGGTAATCATAAAAACGCCCACCGTTTAGACTAGAGCCCTGCTAACGAACAGTCTTCCTCCTCATACTTCAGAGAGAATCAGTTAAAGAAAAGGAAGATTCTTCATAGGATAACACACTTGTAACTCCTCTCAATTGTGTGCTATTTTATACTGTTGTATACTACACTATTGGATCCCGAGAACAAACCTGCTATAGAGGTTATCCCAAATGTATACTACACTATTGGATCCTGAGAACAAACCTGCTATAGAGGTTATCCCAAATGTTCTGGGGCAGCATCAAAACTAAGTCTTCAATATAACTAGCTTTTCGTGGAGGAATACCTAAAAAATAACAACAGTAATAATTAACAGTGCGCTTACTTTTTTACTCTTTATTTCTTTAGATGACTTTCAAAGGCTAACTTCTGCAGTGCTAACCACTAACTCAAGAGCTTACTCAAGCAAGGCAAGCACTCTCCCACACATAAAGTCCAGGGTTTCCTTGTGTAGTCCTGGCTGTCCTGGAACTCGCTCTGGAGACCAAGCTGGCATCAAACTCACAGAGATCCTCCTGCCTCTGCCTCCTGAGTGCTGGGATTAAAGGCGTGCGCTACCATCACCAAGCACATAAGATCATTTTTAATGGTGACTGGCCAATTCTCCCTCCCTCCCTATCAGATAGGGTCTTGACTATGTAGCACAGTCTGTCCCCGAACTCACAGCAATTCTTCTGCCTCAGACTCTCAAATAGTGAGATTACAGGAGTATACCACCATGCCTGGCTTTCAATCATTGTTCTTAAATCTCCCCTTACAAAAAGGTAAGTAAAAAGCATTTTCAAACCAGGCGTTGGTGGTGCACGCCTTTAATCCCAGCACTCGGGAGGCAGAGGCAGTCGGATCTCTGTGAGTTCGAGGCCAGCCTGGTCTACAGAGCAAGTGCCAGGATAGGCTCCAAAGCCACAGAGAAACCCTGTCTCGGAAAACCAAAAAAAAAAAAAAAAAAAAAAGCATTTTCAGTAACTATGCTTCCCACAATGGGCATAGCACACTTGTTGAAATACACATTCAGAGTTACTTATTTATTTGGCAGCACTAGATTTGGGGCTAGGACCCTGTGCAAACCAAGCATGTGGTCAGTCACTAACCAGCAACATCAGACTCAGAAATAATACAACAGTGCATCCATCACAGAGTTGCAAGTTCCATTTAACAAATCCCAAACATGCTTCCATATTTTAGAAAGCCAACTATTCCGAGACAGACAGGTGCTGGGTAGGCAGACTGCACAGGAAGGACCCTCCCCCGGAGAAGTGCATGAAGAAAGGCCACTCCCCCATAGCGAACCATCCAAGTATGTGACTCTAGCGTGAAATCAGAGCTTTCGTAACACTGAGATAGTCAGTCTATGGTACTCTTGGGCTCTAGTGCTGCGATTCACACAGGGCCAATTTCTGAAACCATAAGGAATCAAAGGACTCCGCTCCAGAAGGGATGTACCATAAGCGGGAGAGGGAATTCCTGGCTCTTTCCTGATTTGCAAATTATTTAACAGCAACCCTGTCACTGTTTTCCATAACAGCACTCCTTACCTCCATGAACACAGAGAAAGTCATTATTTGAAATAGGGCCAGGTTCAGCAAAGGTCTTAAATTTGTGTAACCACTGTCGAGACACATAAAACTGAAGGAGGCTGGGCTCCATTATGCTCATCAGATTTGAGACCCTGCGTCTCTCCTTTCGTGCCTCTTCACTGCTCTTCCTATGGAGGACAAGGATTCATTAAAGTGAATACACATTTTACTCATTAAACAAACAGCATGGCTCCTCTTCATTGTTAGATTTAAAATGCATACTATCACTATGGATCTTACCATCCCTAAGGAATTTTAAGAGAAATATTCTTTGTCCCACAGCTCCGTACATTATACATGACCCTGGGGGCTAACCCCGAGCCCTAACTACACATTGGCACAAGGCGGGCATTCAGGGTTAATAAGATCAAGTCAAGCAACGGATCTGCACTCTTGGTTCCTGCTTCAGCATCCAGCATCTTCTTTTATAAGATACTGAAATACGGCAAAGATTTTAATAATAGTAGCACCTTTTTTACTATGGGATATTTAGAGAAGAAATTTGGTATTTAATTCCAACTTTATATCTTAAAAAAAAACAACAATCAAAAAAGCTAATCGTGGGCCAGTGAGATGCTCAGCAGATAAGAGTGGCTTGCCACCAAATTGAGGACCTGGGTTCAATTCCCAGGACCCACACAGCGGAAGAACCAACTTCTGGAGTTGTTCTCTGACCTCCACAAAGTTCAGTACACACACACAGACACACACAGAGGCACATGCATGCATATACACATAAAGAAGCAAATAAATAAATGCTAAAGAAAGAAATAAGCTGGAGAGAGAGCTCAGCAGTTAAGAGCACTTGTTGTTCCTGCTGAGGACCTGGGTTCGATTCCCAGAACCCACAAGGTGGCTCACAACCATCCAGTTCCTGGAGATCTGATGCCCTCTTCTGACCTTCTCTGGCACCAGACACACATGTGGTGCCCATACATACATACAGACAGACAGACAGACAGACAGACATACATTTACATACAAAATACCATATACATAAAGTTAGGGGAACCTTTAAAAATTAAGTGCTAAAAACAAACAAAAAAACTATCTTTCTAAAACAAATATATCCCTTTTGCCTGTCTGAATTCATCATTTTCTGAACAGAGATCTTTCTGTAAAAGTGTCTTTATCTTACTCATTAGAGTACATTTCTAATCTTCACACATCAACCCCAAAGTCTCAGAAGTGCAAATCCCTACAGAGATGTTCTTCACAGTTTCATGACAGTTCCCCATCACCTATAGAAAAGGACGTAGGCCTCTGCGTTCTGGACAGTGGACTCTGAAACTTCAGTGACGCTCTGGTCATCAAATTCATACCACAGGTTATTTAAATTGTTGCGGCAGTAGGCGATGTAGTGCCCACCTATATTGCAAGGAAAAGAGCCTGTTAGCATGCGCGTGATCTTACGGGGTCAGTCTGCACCCAGCACAGCCACTGGAGGACAGGAAGCATCTTGTTTTGAGATAAAGTCTCATGATTGTAGCCCAGGTTGGCCTTCAACTGACAATCCTCCTGCCACAGCTTCCAAAGTGCTGAGAATACAAGTGGGCTCCAGCACACTCACCTTGTACAAAGGTAGCTCTGAAAACCTTGTACAAAACCCACCATGTTAAAGCTGTTACCATTTGCTCTTATAACTAATTCCTATTATTCCAAATATTCTGGAGAAATAATTAGTGTCTTAAACTGGACATCATAAATGCTTCCTCTGACACTTAAGGGGCAGAATATCAGAGTTAGGGCAGCTACATCATCATTACCGTAGACTTGGAGTTCTTTGTTGGACAATCTCTGCTATCCAGGTGTGGCAGCACATGGCTTATGATTTATTAAAGCCACTGGAGATCAAAACTGCAAAGCAGCCACACTAGCTAGCTATAGAAGCCAGGCAGTGGTGGCCACACCTTTAATCCCAGGACTCAAGATTAAGAGGACGAGAAATCTCTGTTAGTTCAAGGCCACACTGACTACACGAAAGTGATCCAGTCCTAAAAGAAACAGCTCACACAAAGGTGATCTCAGTGCCTGGGATCACACGCCTTCAATCCCAGCACTAGGGAGGTGGAGACAGGAGGATATGCTGGGCAGAGAAAGGAGAATGAGGAGGAGGAGGTGGAGATAGGAACTGAGAGCTTTTGCCTCTGAGGATATGTGGAGTCAGGATTGCCATTTCAGCTGGGCAGAAGTGAGATCTAGTGGCTTGGCTGCTTTGCTCCTCTGATCTTTGCTTGAAGTCTGAACCCCAACATCTGCTTCTGGGTCCTTTATTAATTGTGCTAGGCCCAGGGTGGACTTGAACTCAGCAGGTGTTCAATGTTTACCAGTAAGATCAAGTAAGACAGCTAATCTGTATTCCTGGTACCTTTTTGAACTAGCTGGCTATTTTCCTAAACATTTATTATTCTCTGGTGTAAAGTCTGTCATTTTTCTAATAATGAGAGCTTAAATCCGTTTTTAAATTTTTCATCACTTAGTCAAGTGGGACTTATTTAAGCAATCAACTCAGATACATGTTTTTAAATCAAAAACAAATGTCAAGGCTTTGCACTTACTGCTTGCAGTCCCATGGTGACAAATGACTGACAACAGGTCGTAGGTCACAATCTGAGCTGGGCTATCCTTTGCAAGAAATGGCTGAAGGTCCAGCCCTTCCAGTGGGAAGGACACATGAGTGCTGATTTTGGTGGAAAACATCAGTTCATGTCGAAATCTTTTAAGGTGAATGCACAAAATCTAAAAAAAGTATAGTTCAACATCCAAATTAATTATCAGAAAAGATTACAAGTGGTAAAATAAAGTTTTATTTTGTAAACAAGAAAATGAGGCATACAATCAAGTAAAATTACAGTAATTAAAAAGTTTATTTTAAAATACTGTATTTTGGGTTTGGAGTGTTTTTATTTTTCATTTTTATGAGACAAGGTCTATCTATGTACTCATGGCTGGCCTCAAACTCAAAGAGATCTGCATAGCCACCATGCCTGGCTCATTCCAAAATACAGCATTTGAGATATTTATATTATATAACTAGGAATGTTAAATATCATTCTGAATTCTAACATGATTCCAGATATATTTTCAATGTGGCTGAGTGAGCATGGCTCCTCTCCCTATGCTCAGTGTGACTGGTTTCTGATTGTACACTTCAGACCTGCCAGGCCTGCAACGTCTGATGGCGTGTTCACCAGCACTGATGACTGCGAAAGGTGCTCACAGAGTCAGCCCAGCCTCCTAAGAGGAACCCCGAAGTGTGTGGGAGAAGTCACGGGTGGCTACTCCACCTGTCAGCCATGCTGAGTCTATTACAGTGTGGGGAGAGTAACACACCACATTCTATAAACAAGTGACGATGACGTCATACCTCAGGAAACTTCTGTACTTTACAAAACTTTACTCCATTCCTCAACCTAAAGACACAAGAGAAAAACTAGTAAATCTACAAAACATTTAT
This sequence comes from Cricetulus griseus, assembly GCF_003668045.3. Classification (NCBI taxonomy): domain Eukaryota; kingdom Metazoa; phylum Chordata; class Mammalia; order Rodentia; family Cricetidae; genus Cricetulus; species Cricetulus griseus. The sequence continues at coordinate 6,960,127 of NW_023276806.1, forward strand.
TACATTCAAACAAACCACAAAAAACTTTCAAAAATATCAAGAAAAAAAGGTACTGGAATAGCAATATTCCTGAGTTATGTTACATATTTATACGCTAAATAGTCTTAACAATAAAATAGCCCTTATCATAAAAAAATAACTTACACCAAGATATTAGTAAAAAGGTAAAAGTTACTGCACAATGCTTTCATTTAAAAAAAAAATTAGGGACTGGCTACATGGGGAATACTTGCCTGGCATACACAGACCTTGGATTCCACCCCCAACACTACACAGGTCAAGCATGGTAGCACAGGCCTATAGTCTTAGTACTCAGGAGGTAGAAGCAGGAAAATCAGACATTCAAGGTCATCCTCAGCTACAGAACAAGCTCCAGGCCAGCCTGGGATACATGAGATCCTGCTTTTAAAAAATTAGCACTAAATAAGTATACCACTGTCTACACTTTTATAACATACAGATATTAAATAAAACTGCATAGTGCAAACTCCAACTCTTCAAGATCAGTAGTTTGAGTTCATATATTTATGTTTTACTTTGTTTTGGAGACAATGGCTCCAATTTATAATCCTCCTACCTTAGTGCTAAGAATTACCAACACTGATCACACCTGGCTTAGGTTTTTCTGAGATGGGGTCTCTCTACATAGCCCTGGCATTCCTGTAACTCACTATGTAGACCAGGCTGGCCTCAAACTCAGACATCAACCTGCCTCTGCTTCCTAAGAGCTGAGATTACAGGAGTGAGTTACCACACCTGGCCCGTGACATAATAAATAACTATCACACCTGGACTAGAAACCTTTACTCTTAAGTATTGGAGAAAAATTCAAGCCGAAGAGTGATTATTCTAGTTAATCAATATTAATGTACACCTGTCTGATCTCCACTTGGGAACTGGGGTGAACACTGACTGGTTCTTTCCCCTCATCGCTGTTTTTTTCTACCTGGCATGTGTAGCGATACGAGGAGACAGAGACCTTTCTAGACTTTCTTTCTGCACCTTTCTACTTTCTTTACAGCTGTCCGACAAGACTTCCATACAACCCAAAAAAAAAAAAAATCTTTCTACATGGGTAAGAGTTATTTATTTATTATTTTTACACTTATTGGCTAAACATTATTCCACTCCATTCTATCATAAAGGGACAACTGAGGACAGATCTGTTGTGACTGGCATAGCCTCTCAGTCTGTATTAGGGCTCCAGTTTTCGGGCTGAAGAGATACTCCGTAGCTGAGAGCACTGGCTGCTCTTGCAGAGGGCCAGGGTTCAGTTCCCAGCACCCACGCTCCAGCTTCAGGGGAATCTGATGCCCTCTTTTGACCTCCATGGGCACTGGGCACATACACACATGCAGGCAAAGCACTCGTACACATAAAATAAACATTGTTAAAAATGAAAAATAAGGGGCTGGAGAGATGGCTCAGCGGTTAAGAGCACTGACTGTTCTTCCAGAGGTCCTGAGTTCAATTCCCAGCAACCATATGGTGGCTCACAACCACCTTGAGTGAGAACTGGTGCCCTCTGCTGGCATGCAGGCACAAGATTGTATACATAATAAATAAATAAAATCTATAAAAATGAAAAATAAAGATTCCAGCTTTTCTTAGGAATTCATTGTTTTTCCATTACAGATTCAGACAATTTTCCAGTTCCCTCTACATCAGAGGCACTCGCCTTTATCAGTCTCTGCTCACTTTCTCAGACATCATCAAGACATGTTTCTTTTTGTTTGCTAAAGTTGTGGACTTCTGGCCGGCCTAGAACACACTACCTAGACCAAGTTGACAGGTCTCTGTATGGGGATCAAAGGGCATGTGCCACCACACCCAACCCAAAAAGAGGTTTTTGAAAGTCAAAATTATTGTAAGACAGAAAAGGAAGGTGATAGCAGATATGAAGGAAATGAGGCTGAACCATCCGTTGTTCTGCCCTATAACAGGAGACCTTTCACCGGCTGAGTGCCACTAGTTACCATGGCAACCCAAGGGGAAGTCCGTGTGCTTTATAATACAGTTAATGCAAACTCAGTTATTTCATTCCTCAAAATCCACACATTTAATAGCATCTTACATCAGACCACTAAACATTTACCCTACACATATTTTACAAAATAACCAATCTCTTTCTTATTATTGAAGGAAGGCTTTCTAGCCCTATAGCATCAAGTATAACTCCCATGTGCCCAGTTCAGATAACCAAGAAAAACACAAAATATGAAATTGGAAGCAATGTGTGGTGATATATTATTTATGATTTATTAAAGCTTGTCTGAGGATTCAGAAAGCAAAGTCAACCACAAGCTATAGAGATCAGGCAGTGGTGATACACGCCTTTCATCCCAGCAGCCAGAAGCTAGGAGGTAGTGACACACACACCTTTAGTCCTAGGACTCAGGATTAAGAGATAAATGGATCTTTGTGAGTCCAAGGCTGCCCAGATCTACACAAGAGTGAATCAGTCTAAAAGAAAATTATAGTTCACACCTTTAATCCCAACATTAGGGAAGTATATAATACAGGAGCAAGCTCTCAGTAGAGGCATTTTTTTCTGCAGCCACGCTGAGGAGAGGTTATAGTCAGAGGCTTGGTGAAGAGTTCCCAGATTGGCCCTTTCAGCCTGAGTTAAAGGCGAGAGCCAGTGGCCGGCTGCTTTGCTTTTCTGAACTTCAGCTTGAAGCTTGAACCCCAATATCAGCCTCTTGGTGTTTATTAATTTGTATTATACAATGTCACTTACTTTTTGCATTTTTCACAACTGTACATATTGTCACCTGCAAACAGAACAGATCCAGTCACTAGTCTAATGAGCAGCACACTCTTCTGCAGTCCCCAGGTGGCCCAGAGTAGACTTCACAGCACAGGGAAAGTAAGCAACCCACAGTGTCTGCTCCCTACTGTCACCACGCTCCCCTCTCCTTTCAGTCTGACGAACTAACTCAAGAAACTTCTTCATTTATTCACTAAACACAATTTACTGATAACCCTGTCATATGCCCAAGCATGATGCTGGACACACAAGGAAAATCAATGAAGATGAAGATGTCAAGACAATCCAAGACACATCTGACATCCACTGTCTTCGTGAGTTCTCCTTTCTGAGCCACAGAACTTCAAAAGGGGTCATATGTATTAGAGAAACCCACATAAATTCCTTCAGGACATGACTTTTCTCACCATTTTTCCACTGCTATGGACCGTACCTCCATGCAAATACAAGCAAGTACTATTTAAGCTGTCCAAAAATTCAGCATTACCTAAACCTACCGAAGCCCAACATAAATATAATTACATTTCTTACCTTTAAGTTCATCTCTGGCGAAGAAGGCAGCAAGACAATCTTGCAAGGTTACTACTGGACCCCAAAACCAGCTAGGGACACAGGAGACAACAAACCTGAAACACCATTGACAGAAGAAGGAGGAAGTGTTCTGCTAGCAGAAGCAGCAGCGTCAACACTCAGTCAGAGCAAAGGGCGTAAGTACACACCTCTTCACGTACTCCATGAAGAAAGCTATCCACCCTTGTGGTGCATACGCTTCGCCACATGAGCCGGCTTTGACTATGGTTGGGTGGCTGGAGGAGTGCAGCCTGGCCAGGTCTTCCTTGCCGGGAATCGGCAAGGACAGGTCCTGAAAGGTCTCGAGGGTTACAGACACCTGCAAGGGTTTGGTTTTAACGGATGGAAAGAACCCAGCACAGTTATTTATAAGATGTGATTTCTTCCAAAGATGAAAGCAAGTTACTATAATGAGCAAATATAAACAACAAGCAAATTGCTTTTAGAATAAACAGACACGAAAGAGCCTGGTTTGCTTTGTACCAGGTGCTGCTCCATATGTAATCTTTGAACAAGCCACTAGTATTTCTGTGGATCATAGATGTCACAGTGTTAAGAAGCACAGCATATCTGACCTCCTGGCCACTGAAGACTGGTGTTCAGATTCTTTGAGGGTCGGGGAGGGAGACACATGGGACTGTTTTGTGGGATTTCCTGCCCAGTTCCGCAGCGGCCTTGCCCCAAATGAACACACAAGACTTATATTAATTATTAACCTGTAGGCCAAAGGGTTTCTTATTGGCTGACTCTGTCTTAATTATTAACCTATAACTACTAATCTATGCATTTCTACATGGTCTTAATTTACAGTGTTTTATCCATCAGCCAGTAAGAGAAACGGACACAGAATAACACCGCCTATCAGGACTGGGTCTTATGTGCTCTATCATCCAGGCTGTTCTCAAACTCTGGTGCTCATGTCCTTCTCTCTCCTCAGTCTCCCAAATACAGAAACTGCAGGCTGAAAATAATCTCTACTGTCGTTTAAAGGGGGCGAAGAGGAGACCAAACCAGACACTGACCAGCATTTAACAGCAGGGATGCATCTTGGGACATACACTGCTTCAGGAGATCACAGAGTGTAAACACCACACACTAAGATGACTGTGACACCTTTGGTGACAGACTCTTACTACACGACATTCACACGCAGGCAGTCCATAACAGCAGCACAACCCATACACTAGAGGTAAAAACATTTCTGGGTAGCAGCCCATCTATGTGAAAATGAATGAACATTCTGATACAATCATTGAAAGCTTATTTCTCTCTTGTCTCTGAGATGGTATTTCACATTCACTAACTATACTCATTACTGCACTGAAGTGAAAAACCAAGAATTTCCAAAGGATTAAGTATTAGTCAAACTCTCACAATAATTTTAGTTTATGTCTGAGACAGGTCTTGTGTCAGTTTTTTTTTTTTTTCTTGTGTTTGTTTGTGAATTTGGCATTATCTTTAGTATTGAAGCACCTATGTCATTTACAAACTCCCTAAATAAAGCCAAATGTAAGAAATACAGTTACTGCCTTTTGCTTGTAAACACAACAGTTTCCAGACATACCTAATTTCATCACCCTTGGGAGAATAAGCAGTTAACAATTCTGTTGCCAAGCAACGTCTCACCTTTGTTTGTAACCAGAACAGAGAACCCATGATCTTTACAAAGGCATCTCTTGTACTTTAACCTATACCTAAAATCAATGTGTAAACGGCACAAACAAGAGATGCGTGCGCAGTCTGCAACAGCAATAAGCAATTTAATTCTTCAGACCTGTCAGGTTTAAAAAGATCATTTGACAGAAACATCCTCTTGTTGTGGTGTCCCTCATACTCACCCTGTCACACGTCAGACACTGTACTGAACTGATGATGGTTCCATCAAATATGTCAGAAATAACACTTCTGTATTTCTTATGCTGCTTTTTCCTCTTTGGAGATGCAGGCTGAGCTAGAATTAAAAAAAGAAATTAAAAAGAATCATTAGTTCCTTGGATATTTTTCTCTAAAGTATTTTTGCATTGTCTTGGGATTTTGTTTTTCGAGGCAGGATCTCATGTAGTATAGGCTGGCCTCAAACTCGCCATGACTGAGATGACTCTGCACCCTGATGCCCTTGTCTCCATCTCCCTGTTACTGGATTAGAAGAGGGGTCCCATGCTTGGCTTTCTCTAGAATCTTTTCCTTTTTAAAGATTTATTTATTTATGTGTATGGTGTGTGTGTGTGTGTGTGTGTGTGTGTGTGTGTGTGTGTGTGTGTGTATGTGTGTGTGTGTGTCTGTGGGGGTCCCATGGCAACAGAAGAGGACACTGGATTGATTCCCTAAGCTGGAGTCAGAAGGCACTGCCCTGCCTGATGTAACGGCCAGGTACTGAACCCTGCCGGGTACTGAACCCTGCCGGGTACTGAACCCTGCCGGGTACTGAACCCTGCCGGGTACTGAATCCTGCTGGGTACTGAACCCTGGGTGCCCATTAGCCACCAGGCCCTCTGCATCGTTAGAATCTTTTAACAGTAGAAAGTACTCAGCCCTCAGGACGCTCGCAGCAGAAGAGGGCTTCCTGTACAGCCTCAGGCTGAGAGGGATCCCCAAGATCCACACCATCCCAGGAGAAAACCAGCACCATGTCCTCTGATCTCTCTCTACAAGCATGCTGTGGCACATGCATCCACACACACAACAAAACACTTTCTTTACTGGACTAAAGAAAAATGCAAAAAAATCCAAGAGCTTTACGTTAGGGCCGAAGAGATGGCTCACTTGCAACTCTTCCAGAGAACCAGCGCCAACATAAGGCATCTCCCAACCGCTGTAACCCTAGCACAGGGGATCCTGCATCCTCTCCAGCTTCCATAAGCACCAAACATATGGCATGTTCACACAGAAAAACACATAGGCATAAATAACAGTAAAAATAAATCTTTAAAAAATCATTACTTAGAGAAGCCAATCAAAAATCAAATAAAGCTTAAGCTGGCTTTAAATATTTATGATTCCTGGCCATATAAAATGTACATAGGGGAATATGAAAACAATCTGGGGCGTTGGTAGCGCACGCCTTTAATCCCAGCACTCGGGAGGCAGAGGCAGGCGGATCTCTGTGAGTTCAAGGCCAGCCTGGTCTCCAGAGCGAGTGCCAGGATAGGCTCCAAAGCTACACAGAGAAACCCTGACTCGAAAAACCGGAAAAAAAAAAAAAAGAAAAGGAAAACAATCTGAAATTAGTTAATATTAAGCAGCATAATAGTTCACTCATTTGTTCCATATGCAAAATGAGGAGTTAGCCCCATCCCTGGGATATTTATGCTCAACAAGTCAGAGAGGCAGGGTAAAGACACGAGGATGAACCAGGAGGCCAGGCTGCACGCTGTTCCTTCCTTTTCATGTCTGTATACAGCAAGCACTGCTACCCACTGGCCCATGTTTTCATGTCTGTATACAGCAAGCACCGCTACCCACTGGCCCATGTTTTCATGTCTGTAACAATGTCTTTAAGACCTTCAGCTACGTTTCTCTGTTCACTTGTTTGTTAGAGACAGGTTTTCACTAAGCAGCCCTGACTATGGTAGAGTCCCCTATTTAGACCATACTGTCTGTCCTGGGAGTCAGTCCTGCAGGTGGAAACGCAGAATGGTACAGAGACAGGGAAGACAGACAGCTCTGCACAGTGCTGGCATAAAACGAACATAAAACCCAGGACACACAATCACAATCCTCAGGCCTAGTCTTTGACAAAGAAAAAGTTAGGATCATACAAAAACTATACTTAAAGGGTTACAGCAGTATTATTTACAATTGCCAAAAACTACAAACAATTCAAGAATCCTTTGATGAATGAATAAACGATGGTTTGGTGACACAATTGAAACAAAACTTGCTAAGAAAAACAGTATTCAGATGATATGCAATAGTGATTCCAAAAACATATACATTATACTACGTGAGTCAGTCAAAAAAAAAAAAACGGGGGTGGGAGGTGCCGTTTGCTAAGCCACACACTGTGTAGCACCATTTACAGGACACTCTGGGGAGAAGCAGGCTTTAGAGTACATCAGGAACAGGGATCCATGTGGTAGGCTGCCGGGGTAGGATGATGGTTTGACTCTGAACGGTAGGATAGAGTGCATCGGGAGGCATGGAAAAGGTGACTCAAGAGGCCTAAAGGCTCAGCAGTCGAGGGCACTCGCTGCTCTTACAGAGGGCCCAGGTTTGGTTCCCAACACTCATGGCTCACAGCCATCCATTTCAGTTCAGGTGATCGGGTGCCCTCCTCTAACCTCTGTGCCCCAGGAACACATGTGTGCACACACATACATGCAGGCAAGAGACTAATATACCTAAAATATTAACATGAACTAAACTATAAGAAAAAGTTTTAACACACAGAACCCCAGACAAAAAAAATGCTAATCATGATTGTATAATTCTATCAACTTTAAGAGACCACGTATTTCATAACACTCTCTCAACCTCAGAATCAGCAGTTTAAACCAAGAATTAAAGCAGAGGAACTGGAGAGGGGGAATTCTTTTACCTTTTTTGTGTGGAGGTGTCAATCCTGGCCACAGATTGCCTGACTTAGGAGGGCTTGCTGATAAACGTGGGCTAACACTTTCATTTGATGGAAGAATCTGTGATGTAGACAGGTCATTCAAATGGACATCAGTGTTATATTCTGTAATATTTAAATTTTTATTATTACCTTCAATTAAAATTATAAATGAAACTATTAAGTAGTTATATTCCATGTGGTCAATAACATTAACTAACATAAAGACTCCTTCATTTGACTTACTGAAGACAGTACATGGTAACAATTGCCACGTGAGATATTTCACAAAGTGTTTGCTAAGCAAAATAATGGTGATTTTTCTACCTAAGTATTCAGTTAGTGTCTAACATATCAATGCTACAGTCACCTCAGCAAGTGAGCAGAGGTAATACAGAGCCAAAGATGATCACGCCTCCCAAATTTAGTAAAATTTCTAAAATTCTCATGATGAGGTCGCCTTTAGCCTTCACCTCCCAAAAGCTGGGACTAAACGCATGCACTACCATGTCTGGTTCCCGTATTTTTGTAAGACATTTTCAAATTACCTGTGTCTATGTCTCTGTGTGAATATGTGCATTTGAGTGTAGATGCCACTGGAGGCCAGAAGAGCTGGAGACAGGGACAGCTGAGCCACCCGATACGGGTGCTGGGGACCAAAGCTGGGTCGTCTGCAGGGCAGCCCAGGCTTGAGGTGCTGACTCATCTCTATCCATCCACCCACTTGGTTCTCACAGAACTTTTCTTCCCTGTGCTGGGTAGGGAACCCACCACCTCAAAAATGCCAAGCAAGTGTTCTACCACTGAGCCATACTCCCTCAGCCCTCAGAGTTTTTTTAACTGAGAGAAAAGATGATTGTCCCAGATAAACTTAGTAATCAAAACCAAAAAGAAATGTAGGCATTGGGAGCAGGAGAGATGGCTCAGTGGATACAAGTGCTTACTGCTCTTACAGAGGACAGAGATTCAGTTCCCAGCACCTACCTGACAGCTCACAACTAACTGCCTGGAGCTCCAGTTCCAAGAGATCATATGCCCAGTTCTGGCCTCTGTGGGGTCCTGCACACATGTGGTACACTTATAGGCACAACAACTCATTTGTGCAAACACACATACACATAAGTAATCTTTCTTAAAAACGAAATTCAGCTCTAAATTTATCACATTTATTCTTACTGTAATAAAAATGAGATATATCGAGCCAGGCGGTGGTGGCGCACGCCTTTAATCCCAGCACCCGAGAGGCAGAGGCAGGCGGATCTCTGTGAGTTCGAGACCAGCCTGGTCTACAAGAGCTAGTTCCAGGACAGCCTCCAAAGCCACAGAGAAACCCTGTCTTGAAAAACCAAAAAAATAAAAAGAGAGAGAGAGAGAGATCTCAGGAAACTATCTCTTCAGAACTTAACTATCAAGCGAGCTAGGTCTCATGAATGCTACTCCACAGTGTGCTATTAGAGTCTCAGTGCCTAACGTATCTTTCAACACAAGAACCCATGTTGGGTGACTGCAAATGGCGAGGCAGTGGGAAAATGGTAGCTAACGATATCAACCATGGGGCTGGAGAGGGTCAGCAGTTAAGAGCACTTGATCCTCTTACAGAGAAGCTGGGTTCAGTTCCCAGAACCCACATGGTGTTGGCTTACAACCTTCCATAACTCCAGTTCCAGGGTATCTACCCTCTTCTGGCCTCATGGGGCACCAGGCACACATGCAGTCACTCACACACAAAAAATAAATATAAATTCAGTTAAAAAACAAACAAACAAACATGTCAATCATGACTAAAGAAGACAGCAAACTACTGGTGGGGTAAGCCATGTGTCAGGACTCCCTAAACAGAAGCAGCTAAAGGCTTCAGAGGCTAGATAGTATTTCCTGTGGGTAGACAGACAGTAAGTTCAGGTTTTGCGAAATGTATGGTTATGGTCACAGTTTTTCACCCAGGATTTAAAACGTAAGATGCTAGACCTATTTTAGTTGATTACCTAGTTACTATGTGTTAAGAACAAACCCACAAGTAAGCAATAAAGGAGAAGTTTGTCCCTGAATTATGCTTCCCTGTGGCTTTTGACAGGAAGTGTGGTTATCAGAACTGACACTCAGCCATTTACTGACTAAGAACTTCTACCCACAGTGAGACGGTAAAGAGCTAAGCACTCCTGGGTTTCCCAGCTGGAAGGCACAAGGCCATCTTTCTACACTAAGGAAATGCTATTTAAGAAAAACCTTCAGTGACTCAGAGAGTTTAACTGCTTAGTAGTCCTCTCCAGTAGTTACAGACATAAACTTCGTATTACTTCTTGACCACTGAGTCATATCATCTAATTTCCTGATCACCTAATTTTAAGGGATTTAGAGAAGTCAATACCACATATTAAAGAGAGAAATATGGTATGTAAAGCCATTCATTCATGTCTTTCATTTGGGTATTATTTGCTCTTTCTCAAAGGGACACTATCCAATATTATAATATATCCTAACAAAGTTCATGTACATATTGACTATGTCTATAGTGAGAACCACTGGAGTATGAAAACATGCATGATTAGAAAATTTGAATTGGGCACTGGAGAGATGGTTCAGTGACTAAGAGCACTGGCTGCCCTTCCAGAGGTCCTGAGTTCAATTCCCAGCACCCACATGGTGACTCACAACTATCTATAATGGGATCTGATGCCCATTTCTGGCAAGAAAAGAAAAGAAAATTTGGGTTGTTTTTTTTTTACTTCAGGATCTCAACAGAATTTGCTTGAAATAAAAGGGAAAATTCCAAGGGGACTAATTTTCTAGATTACTATGCACAGGAATCCTGATGAGCCATTGCTTTTAAAAAGAAAAAATAAATTCCTAAGGAAACGATCCACAAAATTATCTTACTTTTAGTTTCATAATTTTATGATTTCGACACTTCAAACAGACAGCATTAAACTGCAAGTCTATTAATTAAAGATCCCACAAAAGTCAGCCAGGTGTGGTCGACCTCGCCTTTAGTCTCAGCATTCCAGAGGCAGAAACAGGTGGATGTGTTTGAGGACAGCCGGGACGACACAGTAAGCCCCAGGCCACCCAGGGGTATACAACAAGATCCTGCCTCAAAAATAAATATGTCATTCCAAAAGTAACAATGAGTTAAGTGCTCACTTCCTGCACAGGAAATGCTATCATCTCACAATCCAATTATTAAATTGTCACCTGAAGCTCTGCCATGTATCTGCACTTTGACAGTCTCCTGGCTGTTCAGGTCAACTGCTTCGCATACGGTGTCTCTGTCTTTGTCCAGTTCTACTTCAGAATTTGCCTTATTGATCTTATTGCATATCTTCTCCTTCTGCCAGTCTTTGGCCATCTCTAAGTCGTCCTCATCCTGAATGAGCATTGTCGTCTCATTACTGTCTTCAGCAAAGCCTTTGGAGCCATTCTCATTTTCTGCTTTCTCGCTGCTGCTGCTACAAGACTCACAGGACTGAAAATCCACATCCGACTGGCTCTTCTCTTCCTCCACAGTCTCCTCAGAAGCCAGTGTTTGAGGGTCTTCCTCTATTTCCATGACCTGCTCCTTTAACTCTTCATGAAGCAGATCCATTAAACAGCGAAGGAATTCCTGGGCATCCTACATGTCAACAAGAAAACCACATCACCAGTCTAGAGCCAAGGTACGGAGGGACCTGTGGGGCGCTGAACCCCAGAGCTCAGGAAGCAGAGGCAGGCATGGTCTACAGAGCGAGTGCCAGGGCAGCCGGGCTACACAGGGAAACCCTGTCTCAAAAAACAACAACAGCAAAAAAGTTCTTCAGCAACCCAAAGAACTTGTTGATAATATACAATTCTCAGCTGCAAAGATGGCTCAGCCAAATGTGTTTGTCACGAAATCTCTAGAATGTGCTGTGGAAAGAACAACTTTGCAAAGTTCTTCTCTGATCTTACACAAGCACTGGGCATGCGCACAACCCCCCAAACACATTAAATAAAAAAACCTTAAAAATGCAAATTTCTGAGCTCCTACCCACAGCACTAAATTATAATCTCTAGAGACTCAGAAATTTATATGGAAAAAGTTAGTAGAAAGTAAAAGTCAGAGAAGAAAGAAATTCCTGAGGAAACAGATACAAATAAGAAAGCACTCAGAAGTCAGACGGTGCAGTGCAGTGGTGGGACACTGGCCCGGCTTCCAGCACTCACTGCACCCATCACTGGCTCCATTCAAAGCAGCAAGCAGCAGATGTGGTGGGGACCTCTGCTGTGCCAGCACAGGGGAGGCAGAGAGCAGAGGAGCAGGAACCCAAAGTCATCTCTATCCAAACACAAAGGCCAAGGCCACCCAGGCCTATAGGAGACCTGTCACAAAAGTCCAAGCCCCACAGACACAAAGGAGCAATTATCAAACAGGTCACTGGGGAAATAAAAAGGATGATGACATTTTCTACTTATTAAAGTGGAGGCTGGAGAAACGGCTCAGCAGTCAAGAGCACCTGTTCTTACAAATGACCCAGATTCAGTTCCCAGCACCCACATGGCTGGGGGCTCACAGCCATCAATAACTTCAGTTCCAGGAGGCCTGATGTCCTCTTCTGCCCTCTGTAGGCACCAGGTATGCAAAGTGAAATACATACATTCACACAGGCAAAACATTCATACAAATAAAGTAAATCTAAAGAGTTTAAGGATTTGTTTTAAAGGAGCAACTAACCTGCTGAGAATAGCCTCGAAAAGTTGGGTTCACAGTTTTAATTCCTTGGAACAGATTAGCAGGCACCACAGATCCTGGCCTGAAAGGAAACAGTTTTAAATAGATATTTTTGTAGGTTTCTTTTTTTTTTTTAAGAATTTTATTACTCACAATGCACAGTGTTTTCCAAAAACATAACTTCTAAACAGTTCCAAAACAAAATTAACATAGTACATCAAGTAATTACCAATATGCTTAGACACGGGGCACAGACAGCTAGCTGGCCAGGCCTAGGCTGCCTGTCATGCCCACAGTTTGGGAAGGCTTTGCTGCACCGCAGCCCCATGCCTCAGTGACTGACAGAGACACTGCAGCCCCACACCCCAGTGACTGACAGAGACACTGCAGCTCCAATGTCACTAGTTGACACTGATACTGGCCACAGCTCCTTCACCTGCATTTCAGTTCCAAATGTAACACCTGACCTAACTCCAATCTCATTTCCACACTATTTTTCAGCCCTCCAAACAGGTCTGCATCCTTCCCATATTTAGAGTATTGATTTTCAAAGTTAATTATATAGTACACACCTGCTCTTGTGCCACAATTCTGTCATCAGTTTGAGATAACTTTTACAAATTGCTGGTTTCTTATCTGTTCTCGCCAGTCCTCCACAATCGAGAAAGAACTGTGTCAAAGGTGGGCTGATTTAAGAAAGAGAAACATGTCAGAGTGGACTCAAAGCTGAATTGTTATTAACTGCTAGTTGCTCAATGAATTGGCAGCACATGTCAACCTCTATCTGTGAGGTCTTGCTCCCTTTTACCATCTGAGATTCATCCCTTTCTATCTCGGTCCATCAGATCAGAGGCCTCTACACTGCCCAGTTCAGGTAACACCCGTCGGTTTTAACATCTGCCACATGTCACTCCCCTTACCGAGTCTTATTTATTACTTATTTTTCCATTTTAAAAATTTATTCTTCTGTCATACATTCTATCTGAACCCCAGTTTTCCCTCCATCCTCCTCCCATCCCCTGACTCAGTCTCCCTCTCTCCAGGTCCACTCCTCCCAGGGACAGCAACCACACACAGCTGTCTTAGAAAACACATGACCAAAGGCAGGTTGGGGAGAAAAGTGAAGTGAAACTTAGCTTTGCTGGAGTGCTTGATACTGATCAGCTAGAGCTAAGAAATTAATTAATCACCAGCATCAGGAGGGGAAGTCTTCTGGGAAGTGTTTCCTGGGAGCACAGAGAACCTGAGTTCCAGAGGCAGCCAAGGCTGTACCTCGTGCTGGCAGCCGGATGTGGTAATGTAAGAGTCACCCAGGTGGTACTGGTTTTGAAGGCATGAAGGTCATGGAGAACAGCTGGGGCTCAGCACTGGGAGAGGCCAGGAGAGGCCATTGGTGAAGGTGCAGCCTCAGTGCTCGGTTGAAGGGCCAGGACTGAAAGGGTTTGCAAAGATGAGGCTTAGCACCATGAAGAGAGCCAATGAGATATTGGTGAAGGTGCAGCCAGTTGCAGAGGACCCCAGTGTTGTGGAGATGCCAGGACCATGGGACGACCATAAGCACAGTGGCAGTCAAGTACAGCCAGCTGGAGCCTACAAGACAGGCTGTGTGTGCTGCAGAGGGCGGGGCCAGAGAAGTGACCCAAGCCTTTGGAGGAGCCCAGAAGACCGTGAATCAATCCCAGATAATTGGACACTCAGTTATTTATATTGTTGGAGTTTAGTCTTGTTTGGTTCCGATTGTGATTGTGCTCTGGTTCTTCCTCTTAAAGAGAATATTTCGTTTATTTTTTATTTTACAGAAATAAAATGTGACGACAGTTGAGACTTTGCATTTTAAAAGAAATTGGCTGTTTTAAAGGGACTGACACTTTAACATGAGACCTTGGGGATGAGAGAGTAAGAAAGAAGGGGTGTAGCTTAGCAGTGATGTGTTTCTGTCACGTTGACAAGGGGTCAGTTTTCCTGACTGGCTTTGTGTCAACTTGACTGACACAAGCTCTGGTCATCAGAGAAGGAGCCTCTGTTGAGAAAACACCTCCACAAAATCCAGCTGTAAAGCATTTTCTCAATCAGTGACCAATGAGGAAGGACCCAGCCTCTTGTGGGTGGTGCCATCCCTGGGCTTTGTAGTCCTGGGTTCTATAAAGAAAGCAGACTGGGCAGGCACCCTCCATGGCCTCTGCATCCGCTCCTGCCTCCCTGGCAGGTTCCTGCCGTGTTGAGCTCCTGTCCTAACTTCCACTGGTGATGAACAGCGATGTGGAAATGTAAGCAAAATAAAGCCTTCCTCCTCCACTTGCTTTTTGATCATGGTGCTCTGTCCACAGCAACAGAAACCCTAACCAAAACAATGGTCTCACAGGTTCCCTTAAGATAAGGCTGGACAAGGCACCCCAGTAGCAGAAAAAAAGGGTCCCAAAAGCAGGCAAAAGAGTCACAGACAGCCTCCTCTCCCAGTATTATTTGGAGTCCCACAAGAACACCAAGCTACACGATAACATATACGGAGGACTAGGTTAGACCCATACAGGCTCCCTGACCCTCACTTCAGTCTCTGTGCGTCCCTGTGAGCCCTGGTTAGTTGATTCTGAGAGTTTTCTTGTGATTCTTTTGACCTCCTCTGGCTCCTACAATCTTTTCTCCCCCATTCCTGTAGGATTCCCCAAGCTCTCCCTAATGTTTGGCTGTGGGTCTCCGCATCTTCCAGCAATTGCTGAATGAAGCCTCTCTGATGGCCACTATGCTAGGCTCAGCCTATGAGGAGAGCAGACTATTATTAGGAATCTTTTTTTTTTTTTTCTTTTTTGCCTGTCATGTTTGCTTCTGTCCGGTCTCTGGGTTTGGGCCCTCCAAGCATTGCCGGCTGTGGGCTCCCTCCCATGGCATGAGTCTCAGACCAGACCAGTCACTGGTTGGCCACTCCCACAAGTTCTGTGTCACCTTTATCCCAGCCATCTTGCAGGCAGGACAAGTTGTGGGTTGAAGGTGTTGTGGCTGGGTTGGTGTCCCAATCCCTCCTCTGGAAGTCTTGCCTGGTTACAGAAGATGGCTGGTTCAGTCTCTGTACGCCCATTACTAGGACTTTTCTAGAGTCACCCTCAGATTCCTGCGAGTTTCCACTGCAGTGGGTTTCTACCTCACCCCAAAATGCCCCCAATTCCAGTCATCTCTCTCAGTACTTCCTCACTCCCTACCCCCCACACACACACACGATGCCTCCTGTCCCCATCCCTACCGACCCCCAGTCCACCAATGACATCTATTCTGTTTCCCTTTTCCGGAAATCCATGCGCCTCCGTCCCTTGTTACTCAGCGTCTCTGGGTCTGTGGACCGCAGCATGACTATCTCTTCCTCTACAGCTAATATCCACTTATCCGTGAGTACATTCCACGTTTGTCTCTCTGGGTCTGGGTTACCTGACTCAGGCTGATTTCTTCCAGTTCCACCCATTTGCCTGCAAACTTCATGTCATTTTTCTCCCCGCTGAGGAGTGCTCCATTGTGTAAATGTACCACATTTTATTTATCCATTCTCCAGGTGAGGAACATCTAGGTTGTTTCCAGTTTCTGGCTATGACAAATAAAACTGCTATGAACATAGTTAACACATGTCCTTTGGGTGTATGCCCAGGAGAGGTATAGCTAGGTCTTGAGGTGGACTGATTCCCAATTTTCTGAGAAACTGCCATGTTGATTTCCACAGTGGCTGCACAAGTGTGCACTCCCACCAGCAGTGGGGGAGTGCTCCCCGTGCTCCACATCCTCTCCAGCATGAGCGGTCACTAGTGTTTGTCATCTTCATCATTGACAGGTGTTAAGATGGAATCTCAGAGTTGTTTTGATGTGTATTTCCCTGATGGACAATGATGTTGAACAATTCTGTAAGTATTTCTTGGCCATTTGAGATTCTTTAGCTGAAAATTCTCTATTTAGATCTGTAACCCATTTTTTAATTTGATTATTTGGTTTTTTTTTTAATTATCTAGTTTCTTGAGTTTGTGACATATTTTAGAGATCAGCCTTCTGTCAGATGTGGAGTTGAAGATCTTTTCCCCTTCTGTAACTGCTGTTTTGTCCTTCCAATATGTCCTTTCAGTTTCATGAGGGTACATTTATAAACTGTCAATGTTAGTGCCTTTAAGATTGGTGTCCTGTTCAGGAAGTTGTCTCCTTTGTTCCCCACTTTTTCTTCTGTCAGGTTCAGTGTATCTGGTTTTATGTGGAGGTTTCTGATGCACTTGGGCTTTAGTTTTGTACAGGGTGATAGATACAGATCTATCTTCTGCATTCTTCTACATGCAGACATCCAGTTACATCAGCACCATTTATGGAAGATTTTTTTCCACTGTGTATTTCTAGCTTCTTTATCAAAAACCAGGTGTCCATGGATGTGTGAATTTATGTCTGGGTCTTCAATTTAATTCCATGATCAACCTGTATGTTTTTATGCTAAAATCATGTGGTTTTTATTACTATTCCTCTGTAGTAGAGCTTGAAATCAGGGATGGTGTTGCCTCTGGAAGTTCTTTTATTGTGCAGGACTGTTTTAGCCATCCTGAACTTTTTGTTTTCCCCTATAAAGTTGAGTATTGTTCTTTCAAGGTTGAGGTCTTACTTGGTCACTCTGGCTAACCTGGAACCTAACTAAGGAGACCAAGCCACCTGCCTCTGCCTTCTGAATGCTGGGATCAAAGGCTTGAACCACAACACCCAATCTCTTTTTAAATTTGTTTTTGTTTTTGTTT
Source organism: Cricetulus griseus (assembly GCF_003668045.3). Taxonomy (NCBI): domain Eukaryota; kingdom Metazoa; phylum Chordata; class Mammalia; order Rodentia; family Cricetidae; genus Cricetulus; species Cricetulus griseus. Next base: position 6,977,448 of record NW_023276806.1, read on the forward strand.
TTTGTAAGATTTTATTTATTTATTATGTATACAATGTTCTACTTGCACATTTGCCTGCACATCAGAAGAGGGAAGAGGGCACCAGATCTCATTACAGATGGTTGTGAGCCATCTTGTGGTTGCTGGGAATTGAATTCAGGACCTTTGGAAGAGCAGTCGGTGCTCTTAACCTCTGCGCCATCTCTCCAGCCCCTTGTTTTTGTTTTTAGGAAGAGTCTTGCAACTGGGCATGGTGGTACAAACCTGTAATTCCAGCACTTAGGAGACAGGAGCAGGAGGAACACAGGAGTTCACAGCTAGCTGGAGCTACACAGAGTTCCTATCTGAAGAAAACACGAAAGGAAAGAGGCAGGGAATAGGGTGAGGAGCAAGAAGAGATTCAGGAAAGGAGAAAGAAAAGGCGGGAGGGAGGGAGGAGGGACTGCTGTGCGGCTGAGGCTGGCTTCAAACCATGACCCTTCTGCCTCAGCCTCTTCCGACTTAATAAATGCACCATGTCTGTCAATGTATTTCTCTATCCCATTCGTGCAATTTTTTTCCCCTCTTAGTATTCTTTCTGTTCTTCGGCACAGTGGTTCTCTGCAACTCTGATGACTCTCTGACGTTTCTTCTCTTCTCTCTTGCATCATCTTAAATCCCCACCACCACACCAGTGCCGTGAGACACATTACTTCACCATCCTACTGCAGAAGGGCTTTGGTGCTCTCTTACCCCACCAAAGACATCAATTTTAATGTGGATGGTACAAGGAACTAGCTCATCACTTCTCAATGACTGTGTCTGCCACGCAGACTTTTTTCCTGGTTCTCAGTGTTAAACTCTCTCCCAAGGCTGCTTACAAACTCAGGCTATGCTTTGACAATGCCAAAGTCAGTGCTTCTGAATGCTACCCTGACTCAGTCCATCAATGACAACCATCTAATTTATATGTCACAAATAAGGAGGAGAATACAACTGGGCTATGCAGGGGTCCATCTATAGAAATAAATAGACCACTTTCATTAGACTTCTAACCCAGAAATGATCTCAGTATTTGATAGGTGCAAGCACCTCCTGTTCTGCACATAAATATGCTTCCAGAGATATTATGTCATCCAGTAGAGCAGCATGCGTAAGGCCTAACTTTGAGGCCAAGCTCTGCAAAAAACAACACAAATACTTTGTCCACCGACATACTCCTGAAGTCTAAACCAGGATCATCTGTCTTAGCAAACTACAGGCATCAACTAGGTATGATTATAGATGCCTGTAATCCCA